>NW_006399986.1:4094246-4117940 GCF_000299155.1 Elephantulus edwardii | reverse complement strand
GCAGCATTAAATAACCAAGACAACAGTCCAACTCAAACTCACTACCGTCAAGGGGGGGCTCCCACCACTCCACCGACCCTCGACCAGGTTCCACGGCTGTAAATCGCGCCAGAGAGGGTTGTCCACCTTTACTCCACGGACCTGTTGGTGGATTCGAACCCCCGGCGACATGTGGCCTTGGGTCAGCGGTGCAACTGCATACAAACTATTTTCCAAGAGCATCCTAACTCACTCACTCACTCATGGCTGTAGAGTCAGAACTGACCGTCCAGTGGGTTTTCTGAAGTCTGTAAATGGTACGGGAGGAGATTGGCAATCTTTCTCCAGTAATGCTGCTGGTGTTTGCAAATCACCAGAGAGGTTCTGGCTTCGGTTAGCAGCGTAACTCCCTCTGGGCTCGGCCACCAGAATGCCCCCTTTAGGACGCTGTTGTTGTGTGCCATCAAGTCGGAGCTGACTCATAGCTGACCAGATGGCCCATCCTTCTCCCAGGGAGCAATTGGTGCCTTTGAACTGCGTGCCTTTGGGATTGCAGCACGCCTTCTTCCCACTAGGTCATGAGACTTTGCGCCTCCGGTGTGCAAAAGCTGGCTAAGAAATAAGGAAGGCCAGAGAAGTATGGTCCCGGGAAACCATAGCCTGCCAGAGGGATGAGCACATCAGCGTTGCCTGAAGTACAGCCACGCTGCTCTTAAAAAGCAAGGAGTGAGGAAGCTCTGGTGGCCTAGTGGGAAGATGCTGCACTGCAATCCCAGAGGTACGCGGTTCAAACCCACCAGATGTTCTGCTGGAGAAGGAGGGACAATCTCCTCCTGTACCAGTCAGATCTGATTTGACGGTACACATAAAAACAATACAATAAAAAAATTAAAAATTAAAAAAAGAAGCAAGGAGTGAAGAGAGTTCTGGTGGCCTCGTGGCAAAAAGCTGCACTACAATCCCAGAGGTACTTGATTCAAATCCACCAGGTGCTCTACTAGAGAAGGAGGGGCAATCTCCTCCTGTACTAGTCGGATCTGATTTGATGGTACACACAAAAAAAATAATACATTTTTTTAAAAAAAAGAAGCAAGGAGTGTTAATGCACACCCATGTTCATTGTGGCTTTGTTCACAATAGCAAAGAACTGGAAACAACCCAAGTGCCCATCCACAAATGAATGGATAGAGAAGCTGTGGTATATTCACATAATGAAATACTATGCAGCATTGAAAAACAAGGAACTCATAAAATATTATGCAAACTGGGTGACCCTGGAGGACATTATGCTGAGTGAAATATCTCAGTCACAAAAGGACAAATATTGCTTAAGGCCACTGTTGTAAAATGGGACTAACATCGAGATTGAGGGAAGACAGAGAAGGAGGGGAGGAATGATGTATACTGCATTGAAACAGATGAGGGAGAGAACTGTTTAAAAGGGATATATGATTGGGTATTATTGTCATGACAGGAGTCCAGAACGAAGGCTGTGCAGTAGAGTGGACTTGCGGAGAGGGATTGTATAGCAATGAAAGAGTTTTTCTTTTCAAAGAGAAGAGTGAATTGGGGGAAGAACATGGGTAGGGAGAAAAGTGCAAGAATGAATGATTGGAAATCCTAAGTCTCTGTAAACTTTCGTTAAAGTTAATTTAAAAAAGAGAGAGAGAAGTAAGGAGTGTTAGAGTTTTTGGTTTTTTTTAAAATTTTTTTTAAATTTTATTATTTGTATGTGCGTGTACCGTCAAATCAGATTTGACTGGTACAGGAAGAGATTGTCCCTCCTTTCCCGGCAGAGCATCTGGTGGATTCGAATCGTGCACCTCTGAGGATTGTAGTTGCAGCTCCTTGCCACTAGGCCACCAGAGCTCCCCAGGAATGTTAGAGTTTTGTCTTCCGTTTACTTCGAGCACGTTTCTCAGGGGAGACTGAGTCCCAGAGAAGGACGTCATGCTTGCTTAAGCAGAGGGTCAGAGAATTGGAAGAAGTTCCTTAGTAGGGCGAACAGACAGTGTCTACAGCAATGGTTCAGGCACAGCAGAGGCCGTGCGAATGGCTCAGGACCCGGCAGTGCCTCGGCCTGCTGTCCCTACGGTCACCATGAGCCACACCACCCTGATGGCACGTAACAGCCTCAAGTCTTAACGGAAGCCGACCAGCAGGCTCTCCTCTGCAGCTCCAGTGGGTGGATTCGAACTGCCACCCCTTTGGATGACAGTTAGCTAACAATCTGTGTCTATAAGACCTCTCCAGCACTTGCAGCCCTCCTACATCCCCAGGATACCCTTGGCCACTCACCAGTTAACGCGGACACCATATTGACTTTCATCCAGGGCAAAGGCCTTGGTCATGGCTGTCACCGCCCCCTATAGACAAGGCGAGGGGGGCCAGTTCAGATCCCAGAAGGTGGGGTTCCTTCTGGTGTTGCCTCTCAGCCTGGGAAGCTTCCTTCATAGGCATGAGATTCAATTTCTTGGGCGAAATTGGCATTTAACCCCTTGACTGAGATCCTCAGGGCTAACCCGGGGTGCTGTGGGCGGGCCCTCCTTCTCTGGGACAGAGGCCAGAGGGGGATGAGGCGGGAGGGTTGGAGGGCACTGGGGCCGGTGTACCTTGGTGGCCACGTAGGGAACTGCCTGGAGCTGGCCAATGGCTCCAACCACACTGGAGATATTGATGACGTTCCCATGGTTCTTCCGCAGGTGGGGCAGGGCAAGCTGGGGGGAGAAGAGGGGAGATGGGGAGCTACCAAGCTGCTGGGCCCCACAGCCCACAGATGTGCAGCCCCAGATGCTGGGGACACTGATTGATTCCCTGAGCCCTTCCTCTGTCTTGCAGGGTCTGTCCCTCTCCGTCTCTCTGGAAGACAACCACCCCCCCTTCACCTCCCTGGCTGCGCCCCATTTCCCAAATCCTGTCCCTATCAAGTTCAAAAAATGCAAGAGTGAGCCAGAAAGCTGATTCTTTTAGGGGAAAAAAAAAGGAGGAAACTGTCTTAAACATGCAGGGGAACTTCGTTTCAGAGTTTTCCAGAAAGCTCTAGGGCAGAGAATGACCTTGAGATCGGCCCCTCATCCACTTCAGCTTCCCTTTCCTGCGAGTCCCAAGGACGACCTCCCGCAGTCAGATTTTATCTTCCCTTCCCCATACCGCTCAGGCCAGCACCCCAGGGGTTCCCGGAACCAGAGCCCAGCCCCCACAGGGCCACCATGCTTTCCCAACTGCCATCTGTATCTTTCATTTGGTTCTAGCCTCCTCCCAGTCCGGTGTGTCTTTTAGAGTCTTCAAAAGGAGCTCTAGACATTCATTCATCAATCAAAACTCTTGGCAGCTAAGGTCGGCAGTTCAAGCCCACCGGGGAGAACACTGAGGGGAGCGACTTCCAGAGTCTCTGTGTTTGTCATGGCAGCAGCAAAGTGTGCTGGTGTGACAGTAACAGAAAACTGTCTCTTTCATAATATGCAGGGAGAAGTACTCTGTCAGTCTAGAAAGGGAGAGATCTTGTCTTTCATGCCCTTAGCCTCTCCTGGGGGGGAAAAAGATTAAGCCATCGGCTGCTGGCAAGATTCACAGCCTTGCAGGGCTCAGGGCCGCCTGCGGGCTTGCTGTGAGGTAGAACTGATTCACAGGGTGAAGTGACAGCTTTGGTTTGGTTCAGGCAGTAAGAGAGTCGGGAGCTTCTGTGACGCAGTCCACAGGGAATTGAGCTGCGAACCCAAAGGTGGTGTTATCTCTGGCAGTTCAAAGCCCCCAGTGGCTTCTTCTGAGAAAGATGAACCATTTCCTCTCTGGTGGTTTATAGCCTCAGAAACCCAAGGCAGGGGCTGGCAATGAGTTTTTGAATTTTTTTTTAATTAAAATTTTTTCTTATTTTTATTTTATTTTATTTTATTATTTTTGTGTGTGTGTACCGTCAAATCAGATCTGACTGGTACAGGAGGAGATTGTCCCTCCTTCTCCGGCAGAGCATCTGGTGGATTCGAACCGTGCGCCTCTGGGATTGTAGTTGCAGCGCCTTGCCACTAAGCCACTAGAGCTCCCCTAAGTTTTTGAATTTTTAAGGTGTTTTTTAAAAAATATTATTATTATGTGTGTGTGTGTGTGTGTGTGTGTGTGTGTGTGTGTACGGTCAAATTGGATCTGACCTGTACAGGAGGAGATTACTCCTTCTCCAGCAGAGCATCTGATGGATTCGAACCGTGTTCCTCTGGGATTGCAGTGCAGCTTCTTGCCACTAGGCCACCAGAGCTCCCTTGGATTTTTTTAAATTTTAAAAATTTCATTATTTTTGTGTGTGTGTACCGTCAAATCAGATCTGACTGGTACAGGAGGAGATTACCCCTCCTTCTCCAGCAGAGCATCTGGTGGATTTGAACCGTGCGCCACTGAGATTGCAGTGCAGCTTCTGGCCACTAGGCCACGAGAGCTCCCTTGAATTTTTAAGTTTTATCACCAGGTCTTTCTCCTTTGGAGGCCCTGCACTACCAGGAATCCTAGTATAGATTCCAGAAGTCACAGTTGTTTTCTTTTATCCCGTCTCCAGAGCTGAGAGGCACAGAGGTGCTCTGTAAATCTCTTTGAATGAAGAGGGTAAAACTCACCTCTTTTTAGGAGTGACTTAATCCCCACACCAGCCTTGTGAGAAGGCTGGATGGCCAAGCCCATTTCACAGGTATGGAGACTGAGGAATACTTGTTGCTGAGACGTCTGTGGCCTAAACTCGTAAGAATCGCCGATGATGCTCTAAGTTTCAGAAACAGATGAGGCGGCTGTTTTTGATAGAGCCCATTGAGTGGACAACCTAAATCATGGTAAGTCCATGTATAACACAGTTGAGCTGCCCCATATTGCTTTCTTGGGAACTCTAGTGGCTTACTGGTAAGAAGTTGTGCTAGCAACCCAAAGGCAGGCGGTTCAAATCCCCCGGTGGCTCTGTGGGAGGAAGCTGGGCAAACCTGTAAAAACCCATGGGAGGGTCAGCTACGGGAGGGTCAGCTATGGTGCCACATAACATGAATCTTTATTGAAAAGCCCTGGTGGTACAGTGGTTAAGTATTTGACTGCTACAGAGTGGTTGGAGTGTGAGAGGAGAGAAACGTGGCTGTCAGCTTCAGTCAGCATTATTGGTTTGTACCACAGGGTCAGAACCAACCCAGAGCTCACCCTTAGGCGGGTTTCCAGAGGCAGTTAATCACAGGAGGGGAGACTGCCCATCCGCCTCCCTCAGAGCACCTGGTGGCCTTGAACTGCGTGCCTTCAGGATTGCAGCACTGCTTCTTGCCACTAGACTACCAGAGTGTCAGGCCAGGACCAAGGTCAAGGGGAGAACAAAGGATTCAAGGAATAGCAACATGTCAACAAAGGGAGTGGACAGCCTCACCTACCATGGAATGCCCCTCTCTTCCGTCGCTAGAAGAGCCTCACTATATAACACCTGCCTGAATCTACTTCCCTGGTCTGTCTCTCTGCCTGTTTCTCTCTCTGCAGACCAAGGAATCCCGCCCGGGAGCCCCCTTTAATAAAACTTCTTTAGCTTCCTTTCCTTCTCTGGTCCCTTCCTTGAGTCCTTGGCCTTTCGCCCAGTGTGAAGACCTAACACAGAACTCCCTCAATAAACATTACAGCCTTAGAAACCGCCTGGGGCAAATAGTTTAGACTCAGAACCTGGAAGGAGGGGGCTGTAATCCTCCTTGACGGTGACCCCTTCTCTCTTCCCCAGCACCCCAGTTTCTCATCCGCCTAGAGGCCCCTCCTCTCCTAAAAGCCAGGCCAGGCACGCCCCTGCTCTTTCTCCCTCTTAAACCCAGTTCTGCAAACATGAGCTCAGCAAGGTCTGGCTGGTCCTCTGCTGCGCCTTAGCCCCGCCCCCTACACACACACACACACACACACACACACACACACACACACACACACACACAGTGTTGACACTTAGGAAATATTTGCCCCACACTCCCCTTGGCCCCTTCTCTCCTTTCTCAATGTCCCCAAGGTCATCAGCGTCTCCACGCAGCACCCCCACCCCCTCTGTGGGCTTATCTCCCTGTAACCTCCTTCCTCCTTCTAAGAGCTCCAGGCACTCACGGAACTGCCTTCTGGTCCTCTCTGACTCAGACCTGGCCCTGTTTTCCCTGGGGTTGCTGAAGTTAGCTTGGGATTGGGGGAGGCTGGAAGGGAGGGGGGCAGGATCCTCTTTGCTTGTTACCCAGCAGACAAAACCCCTTCTGGGCTCACAGTTGCCTAAGAATAAGAACTGTGGTCCCTGCAGGTCTGGGTCTGGGTCTTGATGGGGAGACAACCCCTACCTGACCCGCCAGCGGGTTTTCAGAGGCTGTAAATGGCACAGGACACAACTGTCCCTTTTTCTCCAGCAGAGCAGCTGGTGGATTCAAACCACGTGCCTTTGGGTTGGCAGTTGGTGTCTGCAATAGTGGGCCTGAGCGTGAGAGGTGGTGAGGAGGGCATGGGATCAGGAAGCCTTTCCCTCTCTCTGTCCTACACGCTGAGAGGTCACGGTCCTGAAACCCCTATGGAGACCAGTTCCCCTCTGCACCTGGAGGGGGTGGTCCCCTATGAGTTGGTTTCAAAGTGGCAAGAATAAGGCTGAAGCCAAAGTGATTCTACTTAGCCAGTTTTCTGACCCTACTTGGGTATTTGTGCTGCAGAAAGTAGTAAAATAATCTGGTTAATGTTTACCTCAAAACACAGTTTTATGATCTACTCCAGAAAGCAGACAAAACAGCGGTGCTGAAAAGAATGGAAAATGGCTCCGGGCCCTTGGAACTGCGGTCACTACCAGCTGACCAACAGAGCAGACAAGGATGGACCCTTACCCTTCTCTTTGTTCAGCTGGGCCTATGACCTGCTTTCATCAAAGCTCACATTTTCTGCACTGGAATCCCAGAGGCACATGGTTCGAATCCACCAGATGCTCTGCTGGAGAAGGAGGAACAATCTCCTCCTGTACCTGTCAGATCTGATTTGATGGTACACAGACACACAAAATAATAATAAAATTTTTAAAAAAAGTTAAAAAAAGCTCGCATTTTAAAGAAAACCTCTTTGCTAATAATACACTCGGCTGGTGTGGGCTAATAATACACTCGGCTGGTGTGGCTTCTAGATGTCTTTGTAGCGAGTCTGACTCTTTGCACAACAACTAACAAAACAAAACTAAAACACAACTTAGAAAAATTTCTGCCCTGTCCTACAGGATGCCTCTATAAGTCAGAATTGACAGCACTTTCAAGCAAAAAGTTACATTTCTCTTTCAAGTAAAGCAAGTCGGGGATCCCTGTTTCCTCTTGAGGGGAGGAGAACCGTGAGTTGGTGTCCTTCACGGACTCCCAGGACCTGCAGAATTTCCATCTCCAGTTACTATGGAAACGAGCTGGAGAAGCCCTTTGCTCTATGCCCTCAAGTCCTTAATGACTCCACACGCCCCCGACAGTGTTTCCTGAGCTGACCTAACCCTAACCCTACCTGAACCTCTGACACTGGCATCTTCATCTTGGGGGTCTACTACGAGGGTGACCTCCATTCATTACAGGGACTAGGAAATGAATTGTGCCCCCCTCAGAATAAGTGTTACTGAGTACCACCAAGTCCGAACCAACCCACAGCTGACCCTCCAGCGGCTTTTCAGAGACAGTTAAATCCCACAGGAAGAGAAGGCCCAGCCTTCTCCCGCAGAGCGGCTGGTGGCCTTGAACCGTGTGCCTTTGAGATTGAGGCACAGCTTCTTGCCATTAGGCCACCAGAGCTCCGCGTAGATAGATGATACATAGATATTATGTAACAGATACAGAGACGGCTGAATGGGAAGACAGATAAGAGTAGAATAAACGATAGCCGTGTAGCAGGTACATATCTACGAGTTCACTATACACCTCTTTCTCACTTATCAATGAACTATCTCGTTCTGCACTTGTAACTATAGCAAAACTCTACTGAAAATATCTTCCACATCAGGGACACACACCTGGCAGCAACCGCACACCTGGCAGTAACCTGTGCTGAGGTGAAAGTGTTGCTTGGCTGTTTTGGTTCGGTGGGAAATTGGCTGAGGCCTGGTTCGTAGTTGCTCAACAGTTAGGTAACGCTGTAATTTGGCAACTATTTGATGACGGGGTCAGGCTCCTTTTGGGGATCCGATGTGGTCATCCTGCATTTTTCATGCAAGCGAATTTTTTTTGACATAACAACCTGGTCTCTGGAATCCAGCCACGTTGAGGAGTGAAGGTTTGGGTGCATTACTCTGCAATTTTGGGGGTATTATTATTGTTGTTGTTGACGGCCTTCGAGTCAAGCACGACTCATAGTGGCCCTATGAACAAAAGGCCTGAAGCCTTTCCATAACTATCAACATTTATCATAGTTCACAGATATTTTGGGGTTACATCTTAAATGATACCAAAATGTAAAGTTAAAAAGAAAACTCAGTGGTCTAGTGGCAGGAAGCTGCACTGTGATCCCAGAGGTGTGCGGTTCGAATCTACCAGATGCTCTGCTGGAGAAGGAGGGGCAATCTCCTTTACCAGTCAGATCTGATTTGACAGAATAATAATAATAATAATAATAATAATAATAATAATAGACAGTATAATAATAATAATAATTATTATTATTATTATTTTAAAAAAGAAAATTCAGAAGGCCAGTGAGAGCTCACCTGCTAACTGAAAATATGGTAATTTGAACTCCCCTGGTGTCTCTATAAGAGAAAGATCTGGGGGGGAGGGATTGTATAACAATGAAAGAATTTTACTTTTCAAAGAGAGGACTGGGGGAGGGGTGGGCAGGGCGAAAAGTTCAACAATGAATGGAAATCCAAAGTCTCTGTAAACGTTCATGAAAATGAATTAAAAAACCTCCAAATACCACTTGGTTTAATATTAAAAAAAAAAAGAAAGAGAGAGAGAGAAAGATCTGGGCACACAGCCCTAGAAGGAACCCTTGGAGGCAGGTGTGCCCTGTCCCAGAGAGTCACTGTGCCATTCAACGACGTCCAACCCCAACAACAATTCATCTGTGGGAGGTGCCCCATTCTTTCTGATGAAATGAGATGGGTTCTGAACCAGGAGCAAGGAGGGGGCGATGAATGCAGCAAGGTGAAGGAAATATTTTGTCATCCTGAAACTGGAGATGCGGACAGGGTGGTGTCTCTGCTTCAGATGCACCAGACGGTCCTGCCCGAGGGCCTTTGCACAATGTCATCTGGATCAGAAGACACACTGTCCTACTTTTCCACTTCCACCCTCCCACTCGGGGTTCTGTCACACGGCCACTCCCAGCTTCCATCTCCCCAAGGCACACGGCAAGGCTTTGCAACCAAGTGGGGGGTCACTGGAGATCCCGGGAGAGCGAGAATCCTGAGAAGGAATCCCCACGATTGAGGCGCAATTTCTCACCCTCATTTTACAGATGTGAAAACTGAGGCTCAAGGTGACTGAGTCACTTGGTCAGTGTTACAATTAGGAAGTGGCTGAGTTGACATGTCAACGCAGGGACACCATCCCCGTAAAAAAGACCCTTGCTGGAGAGCCCATTCAAAGATCACAAGGTCACTTGTCCATCCAGGCAGGCGACGGAGTACATTCAAGACCTGAGACCCCCTCACCCCACAGGCCCAGGTCACCAGCTCCACCAAAATGTCCAGAAAAAACAGGATCCTGGAGAAAGGGGGACAATCTCCTCCTATACCAGTCAGGTCTGATTTGATGGTACACACACACACACACACACACACACACACACACACTAAAAAAAATTTAAAAAACAAACCTCACCAACAAAAACCCCCCAGGATGCTGAACATGTGAAATCGCTCTCCTTTTTATTATTTATAATTTGGTGTCCTGTCAAATTGGATCCGACTGGCACAGGAGTTTGCCCCTCCTTCTCCAGCAGAGCTTCCCAAATCTCTCTCCTTTCTATGTGCTGCAAACTCCACTATGAAATGTACGGAATCCTTAGCTGGGACAAACAGTGAATGAATTTCAATGTTAACAGAACGGTTGGGGTTCGAGGTCACCCAGAGATGATCAATTTCCACCCTCAAATAAAAATAAAACCAAAACACAAAATAACCCAGCCATCTAACTCCTTTTAGAGTGTAGTTCTGTGATGCATGAGAAAGAATTGGCCTACCGGCAACTGAGTTCAGTTCATTAAGTTCATTGAAATCCTTGTCACAATTGCAAAAAACGCTGGCAACAACCCAAGTGTCTATCAGCAGATGAATGGATTTTAAAGAGACACTCTTATCAATCCAGTAAAGAAATCAGGAGGCACGGCACAGTGCAGGACACCTTACAAGTTACACCATCACCCTAAAGGTTAGTAGTTTGAGCCCAGCAGCTCCAAGTACCATGGGAGAAAGATGGGAAGTTTCCTCCCTGAAAAGAAGCTCTGAGGGAGACTGGTGGCCTAGTGGCAAGAAGTTGCACTGCAATCCCAGAGGTGCGTAGTTTGAATCCACCAGATGCTCTGCTGGAGAAGGAGGGGCAATCTCCTCCTGTACCAGTCAAATCTGATTTGACGGTACAGACACACACACACACACACACACACACACGCGCACACACGCACAAATAAATTAAAAAAAAAAAAAGATTCACAGCCTGAAGACGGCGCCGAAAGCGAAGAAGGAAGTCCCTGCCCATCCCAACACTGAAGCCAAAGCGAAGGGTATCCACAGTCAAAGAAAAAAATATCCACATGAGAAGAGTCTCAGCCTAAGATACTGAGACTCCAAAGGCAGCCCAAATACCCCCAGGAGAAACAAGCTTGACCACTAAGCCATCATCAAGTTTCCCTGACCACTGAGTCAGCCATGAAGAAGATAGAAGATAACAACACACTTGTGTTCACTGTGGATGTCAAGGCCAACAAGCACCAAATTAAACAAGCTGTAAAGAAGCTCTGTGACATTGATGTGGCCAAGGTCAACACTCTGATCAGGCCTGATGGAGAGAAGAAGGCCTGTGTTCGACTTGCTCCTGACTATGATGTTTTGGATGTTGCCAAGAAAATTGGGATCATCTCCACTGAGTGCAGCCGGCTAATTCTAAATACAAATTTTTCTCACACACACAAAAAAAAGAGGGTTTTCACAGCCTGGAAAATCCAATGCAGGGCCGCTAAGAGGAGGAATCAGCTCGACGGTAGTAGTTTTCAAAGCCTGGAGTAATCATCTCGAAATCCCATTGAGCCGCACTGAGTCAGAACTGACTCTCAGCTGACCCTCCAGTGAGTTTCTGAAATTATAAATCACGGGGTAGAGATTGCCCATCTTTCTTAGGGGGAGTGACTAGTGGATTTGAACCTCCAGAGAGGCTCAGACATTGCAGCTCCCAGAGAACAATGCCATCAGAACAAGATATATATGGATATAGAATATAACATACAACATATATGTGAAGAAAATTCCATAGCCACTGTCCAGGTTTCACATGCACATGAGGCAGTTGAAACTAGGTAAATATGGATGAGGTCAGATGCACCTTAGTCCTCAAAGCGACATCTTTACTCTTTAACACTAGATAGATACATGTTGTTGTCATTATGTGCCATTGAGTTGCTTTTGACTCATAGCGACCCTATGTGTAGCAGCCCTAAACTCTGCTCTATCCTGTGCCAACCTTATTGTCTCTGACGCCAACCTTATTGTCTCTGACGCACCAACCCCCATTACCCCAGTTACTGAATCAATTCATCTCATCTCTTGCACTGTCCCTCCACCCTCCCAAGCATGATGTCCCTCTCCAAGGACTTGTCCCTCCTTGTAACATGTCCAAAGTATGTCAGATGAAGCTTCATAATCCTTGCCTCCAAGGAGCAGCCTGGTTTCATCCTCTCCAGGATGAACCTGTTTGTTCTCTTAGCAGTCCATGGTATATTCAACACCCTTCTCCAACACCACAGCTCAATGTCACCAATTCTCCTTCTATCATCCCTAGTCATTGTCCAGCTCTTTGACGCATAGCAAGTAATTGAAAAGACTATGGCCTGGATCAGGTGCACCTTAGTCTCTAGACTAACATCATTGCTCTTCAGTACTTTGGAGAAGTCCCTGACAGCAGAACTTTCCCAATGCAAGCTATCTTTTTTTTTAGCCTATTTTTAATTTTTTTACAGCATTCAGTTACAAATAAAAGGAAATTGGTTGACACAGTTAATTCAGATCCATAAGCTACCTTGTAGGACAGAGTTAAATGCCTTTTTAGGTTTTCTAAAACGGTAAATCTTTTTTATAAATTGTGATTTTAGTGAAAATGTATAAAGAAATTAATTTTTAATGAATTGATACAAGCAAGCCATCTTTTCATTTCCTGGCAGCTGTTGCCAAGAGTGTTGACTGTGGATCTAAGCAAGCTGAAGGTGTTAACAATCTCAGTCTCTTCACCATCTATCATGATGCTGCCCATCGGCCCAGGGGTGAGAATCTTTGTTTTCTTGATGTTGAGAGGAGGACCCTTAAGAAAATGGACTGACATCGTGGCTAAAATGCAGCAATGACCACAAGGCCCACACAGGGCCAGGCCGGGTGCATGTCCAGCTGTACACACGGTTGCTGGGCATCGAAGCAGACACCTACGTCTGTGCTTAGCAGGGGATGGTTCTCAGTTGCCATTCCCAATGTATGTTGGCATGTCAGGGTTTTCAAAGTGGAGACAGCTCATCAGTAGACCCCCCCCCCAGGCCTATCTGCCAATTTTCAAAACCACTCAGGACACAGCTCCAACTCAAAGCCAGGACACAGCTCCAACTCAAAGCCAGGACTCAGATCCAACTCAAACCCACTGGGCTGGAAATCGGTTCAGATTCCCTGTGACTCTGTAGGGCTGAACAGAACTGCCCAGGGGGTTTCCAAGGCTGTAAAGCTGAGTGGTCAAAGGGTAGTGGACAGAGGACGTGGGCAGAGAAGGGACTGAACTGAATGAGTCACAGAACAGGGCCTGGGGCGCCCTCTGGTGGCCGTGCAGGGGACAGGCAATGGCCATGAAGACTCAGGCCCTGAAAGTGCAGACTGGAGTGGACAGTGGGAAGGGACAGTCAGACTCAAGACCAACGTGAAGGTAGATTTCTTTTGCTTGCCTCTGGAAACACTGTGAACATGGAGAAATGATCAAAGTTATACAAGTGTTCGGGTCTTTCATTCACAGGGTCACTATGAGTCATCTAGACTCGACAGCACTTAACAACGACAATATAGAGAGAACTCTGTTGGCCTAGTGGACAGAAAGTGATGCTACCAAGCCCAAGGTGGGTGATTTTTAATCTGAGGCCCTCAGGCCTGGTTCAAATTGGTTTTGGTCAAAGATTCTTCTAGGTGGTATAGCCCTGGTCTGTGCATTGCTGTACAGAGGTAACTCATGGTTGCTGTGATGCTAAACACTGAGACACTGATGTGTCAAATGGGATAATGGTCACCCCTGGTGGACAGTGTTTGCTGGAGCTCCCCGACTAAAACAAGCTTGGAAGCAGGAGTGGCATCCATTTCTGAAATGGCTTGCCTCCAGAAACTCTATGAACGTGGAGAAATGACCAAAGTTATACAAGTTCAGGTGTTTCATTCATAGGGTTGCTATGAATCGTCTATGACTCAATGGCACTTAACAACAACAGACCAGATTATGGGGGAACAGGCATCAGAAAGAAAAGGGTATGACTGCCATTGCCTCAGAGTTATCTAAGTTGTGGTCACATAAGAGATAGCTGTGGTGGCCTAGGGGTAAGAAGCTGCGCTGCAATCCTGAAAACACACGGTTCGAGTCCACCAGCTGCTCTGTGGGAGAAGGCTGGGCAATCTCCTCCGCTGAGATTAACTGCCTCTGAAAACTCGCTGGAGGGTCAGCTATGGGCCGGTTCCGATTCAATGCCACACACCAACACCAACAACTTACATAAGAACATATTGTCAGTGAGCTCTGGTGGCCTAGTGGCAAGAAGCTGTACTGCAATCCCAGAGGTGTGCGGTTCAAATCCACCACCAGATGCTTTACAGGAGAAGGAGGAACCATCTCCTCCTGTACCAGTCAAATCTGATTTGATGGTACACACACACACACACACAAATAATAAAAATAAAATAAATAAATAAATTTTTTAAAAAAAAGAACATATTGTCAGAATTTCTTTTGCAGAATTAAGTGGGTTGGAGCCACCAAATCTTACACTAGTAGCCACACACTTAATGGTTCACCACAGGGGAGCTCTGGCGGCCTAGTGGCAAGAAGCTGCACTGCGGTCCCAGAGGTACGAGGTTTGAATCCACCAGATGCTCTGCTGGAGAAGGAGGGGCAAACTCCTCCTGTACCAGTCAGATCTGATTTGATGGTACACACACACACACACACAAATAAACATGCACATGCACGCACACACACACACACACACACACACACTAACTCCTAGATCTCCATTTAAAGATGTATCCTTTATATCACCTGTAAGCAAGAAGTTAGAAGATCATTAAAAATCCACCTAGCAGGGGAGCTCTGGTGGCCTAGTGGTAAGGAGCTGCAACTACAGTCCTAGAGGCGCACGGTTCGAATCCACCAGATGCTCTGCCGAGGAAGGAGGGACAATCTCCTCCTGTACCAGTCAGATCTGATTTGACGGTACACGCACACAAAAATAATAAAATTTAAAAAATTAAAAATTAAAAACATCCACCTAGCATAAGTACATCAACAAAGAACTACCAGAAACTTGAGCTGGATTTAGAAGAGGTCGGGGCATCAGGGATAACACTAGGCAAAGGCATTTGAGTGTGTGGATCACAACAAATTAGGATGAACATTGAGAAGCATGGGAATCCCAGAACATCTGATTATGCAAGCAGCACAGCTACTCACTAGACAACCACGACTCCCAAATCTATCCATCTATGGACACAGTGACCACAGCAGTGGGCTTGAGGGTGCCAGAAACTGTCAGGATGGCACAGGAGAGGACAGGGTTCAGACCTGTTGCTCACAGGGTCGCTACGAGTCAGTCACACCTAGCAACAATGTAGCTACAGATGGATACATACACACACACACACACACACACACACACACACACACACACACACATATACAGGCAGCTGGGTGATGGGAACAGTTAAGCCTTCTACTACTAATAGCCAGAAGGTTGTTGGCTCAAACCCAGCTAGAAGCACTTCAGAAGCCAGGCCTTCCCATCTGCTTCTGAGGGGTCACATCCCTGAAACCTCAATGGAGCACAGTTCTCCAGTGCACCCCAGGGGTTCAAGGTCACAATGATTGGGATCAAATCTGACCTTCTGACCCTATCTAAGTATGCCTTTGAGGTCCAGAGAAATAGTATATAATCTGATGCATGTTTACTACCCCCTAGAAAATCCAGTTAAAATAAAATGCTGATAAAAATGGGAAATGACCCCAGGCCCTTGAAAGTGCTGTGACCATACCCAAGAAGTCTTACTAGAACAAGAACCTGTTGTCTGAATAGAGCAAGGGAATGCTGCATGGTTTAAAATCAACACAGGTATGCATCAGGGCTGTATCCTTCCTTCCTCCCTACTTATTCAATCTGTGTGCAGAGCAAGCTCTTTGAGAGGCTTGAACTTTACGAAGGAGAATGTGGCATCAGGATTGGAACAAGACTCATAAACAACCTGCATTATGCAGATGGTACAGCCTTGCTTGCTCAAAGTGAGGAGTACTTGAAGCACTTTCTGCAGAAGATGAAAGACTAGAGCCTTCAATCTGGATTACATCTCAACATCAAGAAAAAGAAAATTCTCATCATTGGGCGCACCACGTTATGATGACAGATATAGAAAAGATTGGAATTGTCAGTGAGTTCATCTTACTGAGTTCCAATCCATAATCCACACCCTTGAAATCAAAGGATGTGTTGAATTTGGAAAATCTGCTGTCAGGAACCTCTCCAAGGTGCACCTGATCATTGTTGTTGTTGTTGTTATGTATGGTTGAGTCACTTGTGACTTACAGCGACGCTATGTCCAACAGCCCTAAACTCTGCTCTGTCCTGTGCCAATCGCACTATCTCTGATACACCCATCCCGATTACCCCAGTCACTGAATCAATCCACCTCATAGGGGGCCTTCCCCTCCTGCACTGTCCCTCCACCCTCCCAAGCATGATGTCCCTCTCCCAGGACCTGTCCCTCCTTGTAACATGTCCAAAGTATGTTAGAGGGAGCCTTAGAATCCTTGCCTCCAAGGAACAGTCCGGTTTGACCCTTTCCAGGATGAATCTGTTTGTTTTCCTAGCAGTCCATGGTATTTTCAATACTCTTCTCCAACACCACAGCTCAAAGGCATCAATTCTCCTTTTATTCTCCTTAGTCATTGTCCAACTCTCTGATGCATAACAATTGATTGCAAAGACAATGGCCTGTATCAGATGCACCTTAGTCTCCAGAGTGACACCATTGCTCTTCAGTACTTTGGAGAGGTCCCTAACAGCAGACATTCCCATGGCAACACGTCTTCTAATTTCCTGGCTGCTGGTGCTCAGAGTGTTGACTGTGGAGCCAAGCAAATGGAAGCTGTGAACAATCTCAATCTCTTCATCCACGGTCATTTCAATTACCTGCTATGCATCTGAAGGTTGGACCATGACTAAGGACGGCAGGAGAGGAGGAATCAATGCCTTTGAGTTGTGAATTGCTTCCTCTGCTAATGAAAGTTGGATAACGAAGAAGGATGACAGAAAAACTGGGATGTTGAAGTGTATTCAGCATCTGACGAACCAGCAAAAGAACAAACAAGTCTTTCAAGGAGGACGTGCAACCAGGGTGGTTCCTTAGAGGCCAAGGATGGTGAAACTTCTTCTCACATCCTTTGTGCATGTTGTCAAAAGGGGCCAGCCCTTGGGAAAGGTGGGGGGTCAGAGAAAGAGAGGAAGACCCTCAACAAGACGGATTGACAGAGTGATTGGAACAATGGGCTGGAGCCAATGGGACACGGTGAGGATGCCATCAGGCCTATTGATGGCACCGTAAACAAGCCACGAAAGAATAAACGTCTGCTTGTTAAAGCCCTTGTGTTATCTGTCATCACAGCTCTAGAGAGCTAAGCTAAGAGACCCCAGGGGGCACCCACCTCTGCAGGGGCCCCAGCCCCACACCTCACCTTGGTCACCGTGTATGTTCCCAGCAGATTCAGCTCCAGCAGCTGCCGGAAGTCCCGGGAGGAGGTCTCTTCTGGCCACTGTGGGGGTGGGTCTGAGGGTAAAGAGAGAAGAGGACAGAGTGAGGGGCGTCTGGACAAGAGAATGTGAGGGGAACAGGGTCAGTGGAGGGGCGGGGCTCAGGGAGTGGGAGATATAAGGGGAGGGACAACGAGGGGAACTTATACAGCAGCATGGAAAAGAGACCAGTTGGGTCTCTTTGTGAAGAGAATGAGGGAAACTGAATGCAAAGAAGAAACTAATCACAGGATTATTATAAACTGTATACATTTTTTTAAAATTTTTGTGTGAGTGTACCGTCAAATCAGATCTGACTGGTACAGGAGGAGATTGCCCCCTCCTTCTCCAGCAGAGCATCTGGTGGTGTATACATTTTTTTTTATGGTAGAATTAACTTTCCATGCAAGAGACACCCCCCCCCCGCCCCCTAAGATCCCCAGCCAGTATGTGGGGTGAACTCCATGCAGAAGGAAACAAATGCTGTCTGGTCCTGAGGCATCTCCAGGTTCACCTGCTGAGTCACCATGCTGTCTGTAGGGTTTTAATGGGCTAATTTTCAGAAGTAGATGGACATGTCTTTCTTCCTAATCTCTCATAGTGAAAAAAACCCCACCCTGCTGAAACTGGCTCAGGCTTCCACTGATAGATGCATTGTGTCTGCATATATGACGTGAGTTTCTATCCCTCTGTCAGGATGTCTGTCCCTCCCCCTCTGGGAATCTGCCCCCCTCTTTCTCTCTGGGTCTCTGTCCCCTCCCTCTGGACTTTTGTCCTCCCCTCTCTCTGGGTCTATGTCTCTCTCTCTCTCTCTCTCTCTCTCTCTGTTCTCTCTCTCTGGGTCCCTGTCCCCTCTCCCCTCTCTCCCTCTCTCCCTCTGGGTCTCTGTCCCCCTCTCTCTGGGTCTCTTTCCTCCTCTCTTTCTCTGAATCTGTGCCCCACACTGGATCTCTCTGGCCCCTCCCCTTCACCAGCTCTCTATAAAGTTTCCAAATCCTGTCCCTATAAACCTGAAAATGCAAGGGCATCCAGAAATAATCAGAAAGTTGATTCTTTTCCCAAATGATGAGGAACCTCTCTTATCATTGAAAAGGAAACTGCTTCTAGAATTTTCCAAGTCAAGTTTCCCAGGGGCTGGGAGTTGAACCCAGGTCTTTGGCACAGATGAGAAGAATTCTACCACCAAAGCCCAAGGAGCTCATCTGAAGATGTGGAAACTGAGGGACAAATCAAGAGTCAAAGCAAACCAGAATGGAAAGCCATCGTCCTGCCCAGTGGACACAGACAGTCAAGGAGGCAATGGAGGTATGGGGTTTGGGAGAGGGGAAAGGAGGTGCAGGAGGAGAGGGTGGGAGCCGGGAGGTGTCAGCATCAGGTCAGGTGAGCCCTGGGGCCCCCAAGACTCACGGTAGCCAGCGTTATTGACCACACAATCCAGGCGGCCAAAACGGTGCAAAGTCGCAGCTATCAGGGTCTGGGGAGGAGGAGGAGAGGGAGGACCAGGGATTAGGCAGCTGGTGGGGACACCCTCCCCCTGGTGCAAAGTAGGGCAGGTAACTAGAGGGGGTAAGACTCCCTGAAATCACCTGGCATTTGAGATACAAGCAGGAAACCAGAAGGTCAGAGACCAGAGGGTGGTTACGGCCACAGCCTAGTTATCAATTCAGAGATGCAGAGAGGAACACAGAGACCTGGGGGGAGAGAGACAGAGACACACAGAGAGAGGGACAGAGGTGAGGGGGCAGAGACCTGGAGGTGGGAGGTGGGGGTTGGACAGAGATGAGTGATTAGGTTGAGGGACAGTCAGAAGGAGAGATGAGCAGAACGATCTTATTCTGGGGGAACATGTGACCCGTCAGCTGAGTCAGGTGGACAAAATGGCATGATCTGAATTCTCTGGGACAGATGCACCGTAACCCAGGAGGAGGGATAGGAAGAGGGAACAGAATGTGCCAAAGCCCAGAGGAGTGTGGGGAAGGGGGGGAGGCAGAGGGAGAGCCATGATAAGCTTTTGGGAGTAGTTGAACCTGGCCAGAAAACAAGCTCACCTCCACCTGCTTCTCCTGAGTGACATCACAGTGGTGGAAGACAGTGCCAGGGACCTCTAGCTCCATGGCCCGGCCCCCACGCTCTGCAAGGAGACAAAAGTTAGGGGTCTCCATTCCTGGGGGGATCTGAGAAGCAGGAGCTGGGACCCAGGACCCCGGCTTTGGAGGGAGGAGGCACCTGGGGGTTGGGCCTCCTGGGTCTCAGGGAGGAGGGGCTGGGTACTGGGGGAGGGGCAGGGGAAGCCCAAGTCTGAAGGAGGAAGGGCTGGGAGCCAAAACTGAGGGACCCTCACTCACCATCCTTGTCACAGATGACCACTTGGGCCCCGCTTGCCACTAAGAGAAAAGGGAAACATTAATCCAACACAGCCCTGGCACAGCCTCTGCTAACCCCCGGTGGACACCTGGAGAGGGGCCAAGCTGCCCTTCGTGTCCTCCTGATGGCCAAGCCACCTGATGAACCCGTGGGACAAAGGGCAGAGGCCCCAGCACTGATCCTGAGAGGCTGCCCAGGGGGCTGCTGGGGCCCTGGGGAGCCCACAGCTGACTTTCAGTCAACCCTAATCCTGCAGGAAATACAGTTCCCAAATCTCCTATTTTGTAGGCCTACCCAAAAAAGGGAGGAACTGTCCTAGATGCACTATCCTTAGAATAACTGTCTTTTTAGAAAATAAGAATTTTCCCTGCCTTTCCGGAATCCGTGCCTTCCAACCTCATTAACCTGGGGCTCCAGACCCAGACCCCTCTGCTCACCAAAGGCGCGCACAATACCGGCTCCAATGCCCCGCGCGCCCCCGGTCACAATGACCACCTTCTCCGCGTAGCTCTTTCCTGTAGCCATTCCTTCTGTCTCTCTCAGTCCAGTTAGGCTAGTCGTTAGGGAGTTGGGCTGCCAAGTCAAAGGCAAATGGTTTGAATCCACCAGGTGTTCTGCAGACAAAACTGAGGAGAAATATCTCTTCTGGTGAGAGACAGACCCCTGGAGTGTCAGTTAAAAGTCCAACTTGAGGTCAAATAAATGAGTGGGCAAGTCTCTAAATCAAGCCTTAAATACTGGCTGGATCCAGGAGACCCGCCCCAAAGGAGGTGCCAGGAAAGCTCACCTGGAAGTTAGAGGCCAGGTCCTCCTCTTCCAGATCCTGACCCTTCCTCCCTCAGACCCCGGAGTCCTGCATCTAGTGATCTAAGCCTGGTCCTTCCTCCAACTGATCAAGGAATTCAGATCCCAGCTGCTTCTGCACCAAAGATCAGGGCCCCTTCTCTAAAAATCCACAACCTCATCTTCCCTCCGAACCCAGAACTGCAGCTCTGCTCCTGTACATATACCCCAGTATCACAACTCCAAACAAACCAGACAAAAAAGAAGCTGTTCACTAAAAGTTCAAAAGTTTTAATTCAAGTTTGGACAGTATCGGGGAAAAAAGTGGTTTGGCCATGGAAGCCTCTTCTAAACAGTCATAGTGCCTAGACCACGCCCCTGGAGTCTTGATTGGCTCCAGAACACTGTATGGGACGCCCAGGGCACACCCCCCCTCTCTGATTGCCTGACGATTGGGCGTATCAGAAGCTTGATTGCAGCAGAGTGACTCGCAGAGGCCACGCCCCTTCCGCGGGAGCCAGGGCGGGAGGGGCGGTACCAGGCTCCCACGTGGACACCCAGGGGGCGGAGCCTCCACCACGCCCACTACTCTGGCTGGTGGGCACCACTGTGCGGGCATTAGCCACCCGAGGAGATCTGGGCGAAGGGGTCATCTGGGCTGTGGGATCCGAAGGAGGGGGAGGCGCTGGGGGGAGAGGGTCTCCTTGGGAATCCACATTTCCACCTGGAGAGGTCGAGTGAGGGAGAACAGCAAACTGAAGTCTGGACAGGGATGCATTTCCTCTCTCAGATCCAGCTAGCCTCTTCTTCCTCCAATCCTAGATTCAGAGCCTCTAGCCCCCTCTTCCCTCAGATCCTGGACTCTAAACCCTTGGGACTTCTAGCCCCCAGCCCCCTCCTCTCTGAGACAGTCTCATGGCCCATTCCCTCCTCCTTCAGATTTAAGAGTCTAACAGCTCCCAAGGGCTTCTTCCCAAAGATGCAGGAATCACATGCCCCCCAAGCACCTCCTCCCTTAGACCAGGGACTCCCATCCCCCAGGCATCCTTTCCCTCAGAGCCTGGGGCATTTGCCTGAAACCCTCTCCTCACCAAAATATAGATTCCCGTCAGCCCAGGACCCTCCTCTCCAGGACGTGGGACCCAGGGAAGTGTAGATCGCCCAGCCCCTCACCTGTCATCATACGATGCCACTGCGACGCCTCTGTGGCCAGGGCTTGGGAGAGGCTGAGGACCCTCTCCCGGTGACCTTCAGATGTGGGGAGGTAAGGCGTGGTGTTCCTCGGACTAGAAGATGGGGGTGATTGGGGTGGGATGGAGGGTGTACAGTTAACCAGTTCAGCCCACGTGGGTGCTCCTGGGAGTTGTAGTCCCAAGCACGTGGCTTTAAGGATTTTAGCATGCAGGTAAACCCCTTCGGTACATTTCACTTCCCCGCTCCCGTAAAGGACCCTTCAGATCCTCACCTACTCCAGGATCCTGAACTTCGGAGCCATTTCGAGGTTCCTGAGTGTCCCAGGGTGTCTAGGGCAGGCTGGGAAGGAAATGGGGTGTTAGGATCATTCAGGCGGCCGCCCCACGCCCTCATCTGGAGGATGAAGTGAAGGGGACTCAGAGAGGGGACAAAATAGCCCAAAGGCATGAAACTCTGTGCTCCCAGAAATTAAAAGACACTATAATTTTTTTTTAAATAGCTCCCCCCCATATTTTTTTTTTAAATTTTTCTTCCAGGAAATGACTTGTCACAAAGCACCACCACCCAGCCACCACACAAGCCTTATAAATTTCCGTCCTTTGTTTCATGAATCATGATGAGACAAACTCTTTGTCCCTCTGAAACTAGCCAGACACAGAGCCAGACATTTCCTGTTCAGCTGACAGCTGGTGACTCCAGATTGAATGCATGAAAGCCCCAGCCCCGGACCACGCAGTTCCCCTTCACTGATATTAGCAGCACTGTTATAACAACAGGGCTTTTTCCCTGGTGAATTTTTTTTTTTTTTCCTCACCAGAAAGGGATGCTGTTGTTCTTAGGTGCCATCAAATGGATTTTGACTCATAGCGACCCTAGAAACAACACAGCTGAACCCCGACCTATCTTACCTCATCTTCATGATGTCTGATATGCATGGAGCCCACATTTTTAAAGTTTATTCTTAATTTCAATGAAAATTTACAGATACTTTGGATTTCCATTCATTCACTGTTAGCACTTTTCTCCCCTGCCATATACTACCTTCTTGGAAAAAGAAAAGTCTTTCATTGTTTTACAATCCCTTCCCCCCAAGTCCACTGCACTATGCAGCCTTCGCTCTGGACTCCTGTCATGACAAAAACACCTAATCACACACCCCTTTTAAACAGTTTTCTCTCTCATCTGTCAATGCAGTATACATTATTGTAGCCATCTTTCTCAGTCTCTCCCCAACCCCGATGTCAGTCCTGTTTTACAACAGTGGCACCATGTAGTAGTTGTCCTTTTGGCTGGGATACTTCACTCAGGATAATGTCCTCCAGGGTCACCCATTTTGAATAATATTGCATGAGTTCCTGGTTTTTCAATGCAGCGTAGTATTCTATGGTGTGAATATACCACAGCTTCTCTATTGTTGATGGGCACTTAGGTTGTTTCCACCTCTTTGCTATTGTGGACAAAGCCGCGATAAACATGGGTGTGCATGGAGCCCACTTTGATAGTCACTGTGTCAATCTGTCTTGCGTAGGCTTCTCTTCCCTTTTTCTGACCCTTCACCTTTCCCAGCAAGATGTCTTTTTCCCAGGACTGGCCTCCCCTGACAACATGCCCAAAGTATGTGAGATGAAATTACACCACTCTAGTCTCCAAGGAGCACCCTGATTATACTTCATCCAAGGAAGATTTGCTTATTTTTTTAGAAGTCCATGGGATATTCAACACTCTTTGCTAACACCACAATTTAAAACTGATCCTTCTGAAACTTCCTTATTCGTTATTCACCTTTCTCACATATATGAAGCAATTGAAAGCTTGGGCCAGGCACACTTTATTCTCTAAGCTGACATTTGACCTTTTTTAGCACTTTGGAGAGGTCCTTGATAGCAGATATTCCCGGTGAAACACGTCTTTTGATTTTTATTTTATTATTTTGTGTGTGTGTGTGCTGTCAAATCGGATCTGACTGGTACAGGAGGAGATTGCCCCTCCTTCTCCAGCAGAGCATCTGGTGGATTCGAACCACGTGCCTCTGGGATTGCAGTGCAGCTTCCTGCCACTAGGCCACCAGAGCTCCCTGGAACTTTTTTTTAAATAGTTGAAGACAAAGGAAAGTTTATTAAGTAACAAAGAGGCACTTTCAAAAGATTGGATGAGAGTGGGTCTCGTGAACTGAGCTTTTTGATGGTC
>NW_006399986.1:4083678-4094146 GCF_000299155.1 Elephantulus edwardii | reverse complement strand
TCAAATCGGTTCTGATTGGCACAGGAGGAGATTGCCCCTCCTTCTCCAGCAGAGCATCTGGTGGAGTTGAACCACGGACCTCTGGGATTGCAGTGCAGTCTTTTGATTTCTTGACTACTGCTACCATGGGTGTTGATTGCGGATTCAAGTAAAATGCAGTGACTGAAAACTTTAACCTTCCTCTATCATTATGTCGCCCTGATATCAGCCCAGTGGTGAGGACTTCTGTCTTCTTTATGTTGGGTCCTAATCCATACTGAAGGCTATCGTCTTTGATCTTCTGCAGTGAGTACTCCAAGTCCTCCTCACCTTCTGCAGGCAAGGCTGCACCATGAGCATAATGCAAGTTACTGAAGAGTCTTCCTCCAACGCTAATGCCACATTCTTGTTCATATAGTCCAGCTTCTCAAATTATTATTATTATTATTATTATTTTAAATTTTATTTTATTATTTTGTGTGTGTGTGCCATCAAATCGGGCCTGCCTTGTACAGGAAGAAATTGCCCCTCCTTCTCCAGCAGAGCATCTGGTGGATTCGAACTGCGCGCCTCCGGGATTGCAGTGCAGCTTCTTGCCACTAGGCCACCAGAGCTCCCTTCATATTATTATTATTTTACTTAGGGCTCTGCCTTTAAATTAGCCTACAAATATCCACTCAGAACCTTCTCTTGTTGAGACAGATTTGGGAAGCTCATATCACCTGTCTTGCGTACACAAACAAATATAAGAAAACTTAAGCTTTTCCAACTTCAATCCTATCTCCAAGACTGTTTCATCCAGAGACAAGAGGCAGACCAATTCTTTTCTGGTAACAGTCTTGTTTTATAAACTAATACCTTTGACCACACATAGCAACTACATACACCCAAACTGAGGAGAAAGTGCTTCGGGAGCGGGGTCTTATTGACACCCTCTCCCACTCCTCCCACCTCCAGGGGGGCCAGAAAGCCTGTGGAGCGCAAGTGATTATGGAAACCAAGGAGGGGGCAACCTCGTTTTAAAAAGAGGCAAACCAAGGGGCCTCTGGTGGCCTAGTGGCAAGAAGCTGCCCTGCAATCCCAGAGGTACGTGGTTCGAATCCACCAGATGCTCTGCTGGAGAAGGAGGGGCAATCTCCTCCTGTGCCAGTCAGATCCAAGTTGACGGTACACGCACAAAAAGTAATACAATTTTTAAAAAATTAATTTAAAAAAAAAACAAGAGGCAAACTAAAAACCCAAGCTACAGAAGGCAAAGACCCAGAATCTTCCCCATCTCCCCATTTTCCCAAACTGCTGTCCTCACCCTTGGCTCCGGGTCCGGGTGGCGTCTGGCGGGGGACAGAGTCCTCCCTAGAGTGAGGAGCTTGGAGGAAGAGGAGTGAGGGAGGGACCGTCCACTCTCCTGATGTCTGCGCATGCGCTCCAGCTGCTCCTGGGCGCTCATCCTGGGCCGAGGCAGGGGAGCCTGGGAAATGAGAAACGTAGAAACTCAGCCTTTGACTACAAATGTCCTCTCTTTTTTTTTTCCCTCAAATCCCTGGACATCCAGTTCTGCGCCCTATAGGATCCTAATAGGATCTTCCTATACCCAAAACGGACCCATGTGGGGTCCTGAACGACCTAATGACAAGGGCCATCAGTTGCCCTATATGACCCAAGATTCAAGCCTGAAAGACACTGGCTCGCTTTCTTGAACACATCCAATTCCTTAGGACTGTGCCAGAAAAAAAACCCAAAACAACTACCATAGGATCAGCTGTGTATCTGTTCAGACTCCACGGTTCACAACAACAGGAATCCACTGCTTAATTTGGAACCAATTTCATGAAACAACATATGAGCAAGAGCCTATGGTGATGAAAGAAGAAGTTCAGGCTGCTTTGAAGGACATAGCAAAACATAAGGCCCCAGGAATAAAAGGTATACCAAGTGACATATTTCAGTTAACAGATGCTGCCATGGACGTGCTCACCAAATTGTGCCAAGAAATCTGGAGAACGACACTTGGCCAACTGACTGGAAGAGATCGATATTTGTTCCTATCCCAAAGAAAGGTGACCCAACAGAATGTGGAAACTACAGAACAATCTCACTGATTTCACATGCAAGCAAGATTTTACTAAAGATTATCCAAAAACGACTGGAACAGCACATCAACAGAGAACTACCAGGAGTCCAGGCTGGGTTTAGAAGGGGTCGTGGTACTAGAGATATTGTAGCTGATGTTAGATGGATCTTGGCTGAAAGCAGGGAATACCAGAGGAATGTCTATCTGTGTTTCATTGACTATGCAAAGGCATTTGACTTTGTAGATCATAACAAACTATGGCTGACTCTGAGAAGAATGGGAATCCCAGAACACTTGATCGTTCTAATGCGAAACCTATACTTGGACCAGGAGGCAGTCGTCAGAACAGAGCAAGGGAACACTGCATGGTTCAAAATTGGGAAGGGCGTACGCCAGGGATGCATCCTATCTCCATACCTTTTCAACCTATATGCAGAACAGATTATCTGGGAGGCTGGGCTCTATGAGGAGAAATGTGGGGTCAAGATTGGTGGATGATTTATCAACAATCTGCGTTTTGTGGATGACACAACCCTGCTTGCTGAAACTGAAGAGGACCTGAAGCGCCTGCTGCAGAGTGTCAAGGACTGCAGCCTGCAATATGGATTGAGGCTCAATGTCAAGAAGACAAAGATTCTCACCACTGGACCAATTGGCAGCATCAGGATGGATGGTGAAGAGATTGAGATTGAAAAAAAAAAAAGAGATTGAGATTGTACACGGCTTTAGTTTGCTTGGCTCCACAGTCAACAGTATTGGCACCAGCAGCCAGGAAATTAAAAGGCGCATTGCCATGGGAAAGTCTGCTGTTAGGGCCCTCTCCAAAGTGCTGAAGAGCAATGGTGTCTCTCTGGAGAGTAAGGTGCACCTGATACAGGCCATGGTCTTCGCAATCACCTGTTATGCATCAGAGAGTTGGACAATGACCAAGGAGGATAGAAGAAGAATTGATGCCTTTGAGCTGTGGTGCTGGAGAAGAGTATTGAGAATACCATGGACTGCTAGGAAAACAAACAGATTTGTCCTGGAAAGGGTTAAACTGGGTGGCTCCTTGGAGGCAAGGATTCTGAGGCTCCGTCTAACATACTTTGGACATGTTGTGAGGAGAGACCGGTCCTTGGAGAAGGACATCATGCCTGGGAGGGTGGAGGGACGGTGCAGGAGAGGAAGGCCCTCTATGAGGTGGATTGATTCAGTGACTGGGATAATTGGGATGAGAGTGTCAGAGACAGTACGACTGGCACAGGACAGAGCAGAGTTTAGGGCTGTTGTACATAGGGTCGCTAGGAGTCGCAAGCGACTCGATGGCGCATAACAACAACAACAACATTGCAGGCAAGAGGGATGCTTTATTCTGATTGGGCCAATATTGTGTCACATGACCAACATACCCAGAAGTTTGACAGCTACTAGGACCACGTGTTGGATTGAGGGCGTGGCTATTCCCAAAATAATTGTCCAGCCAGCGTCTCCCTGCCAACTCCTCAGCCTTAAACTCACTGGGAATTAAAGTGTTTCCACGGTCTTAGGATAGAGAATTGATTGCTTTGTGTTTGTTGTTGTGATGTGTCACTGAGTCCACACCCACGCATGTCTGACCCTCCAGTGGGTTTTCAGAGCCTGCAAATCGGGAAGGACTTTTGGAGGAAAATGCCTATCTTTCTCCAGAGAAGCCGACTGGTAGATTTGAACCTCCAGAGAGACACCACTGTTGGTAGCTACTAGAGCTACCTTTTCCACAACTTGTTCTTGTAGTTGTTACGTGCCATCTAGTCGCTAGCGACCCTATGTACAGCAGCTCTGAAGCCTGCCCTGTCCTGAGCCAGTCTCACTAATTCGGACACATCCACCCTCATTGTACAAGCTACTGTATCAATCCATCTCATCCAGCGTCTTCCTCTTCTGCACTTGTCCCTCTACCCTTCTGAGGACCGGTCTCTCCTGGCCATATGCCCAAAGTATGTGAGACAGAACTTCAAAATTCTAGCCTCCAAGGAGAAACTTGGTTTCACCCTCTCCAAGACAGACCTGCTTGTTTTCTTGGCAGTCCATTGCATGTTCAAGGCTCTTCTCCAGCAGCCCACTTCAAGGGTATCAACTCTTCTTCTGTCATCCTTAGTCATTTTCTAGCTCTCTGAAGCATAGCAAATAATTGCAAAGACCATGGTCTGGATTAGGTAGACCTTAGTCTCTAGACTGACATCGATGTATTTCAGTACTCTGGAGAGGTCCCTGACAGCAGATTTTCCCAGTATAATTCACCTTTTGATTTTCTGACTGTTGGTAAGAGTGTTGCTTGTGGAGCCAAGCAAGGTATAATTGTTAAACTCAGTCTCTTCTCCATCTATCTTGATGCTGCCAATTGGTCCAGTGGTGAGAATCTTCACCTTCTTGATGTTGCACTTCAATCCATATTGAAGACTGCAGTCCTTGACCTTCTACAACAAGCACTTCAGGTCCTCCTCAGTTTCAGCAAGCAAGGTTGTGTCATCTGTATAATGTAGGATGTTGATGAGTCTTCCTCCAATCCTAATGCGACACTCCTCCTCATAAAGCCTTGCTTCCTGAAAGACCTGTTCTTCTTATAGATTGAGAAGGTAAGGAGACAGAACGCATCTCTGACTTAAGGGCAACAAATTTTTAAATTGGTTGATAAGTTCATTAATGCTCTGCTTTAGAAGTCCAAGTCTTCTCTCAGACAACAACTGGTGGAGACGGTATGCAGAGACTGGAACCTGGATACACTGCTGATGGGAATGTAAAATGGTTAATCGTATGGAAAGCGACTTGATGTTTCCTAAAACAGCTGGGAATAGAAATATCATTTGAAGGGAGCTCTGGTGGCCTAGTGGCAAGAAGCTGCTCTGTAATCCCAGAGGTATGTGGTTCGAATCCACCAGATGCTCAGCTGAAGAAGGAGGGGCAATCTCCTCCTGTAATGGTCAGATCCAATTTGAGGGTACACACACAAACATTTTTTAAAAAGAAATATCATTTGATCCAGCAATCACACTACGGGGGTATATATTCCAACGAAATAGAGACACAACACAAAATGACATACATTTAGCCATGCTTATTGTATCATTACTTATAAGATACAAAGAGACAAAAGCAATATCACACAGATGATGAATCGCTAAGCAAACTATGATACGTTCGTACAAAGAGTATTATGCATCCCTATAAAAACTATGAAGAATTCATGAAACCGCATAACACAGATACTCCACAGGACACGATGCTTAGTGACATAAGTCAGTCATAAAATGCCAGGTCATATACCTCAGCCTGGGGAGCCAAATGGCACAAAAGGTTAAACACTGGGCTAACCAAAAGGTCAACAGTTCAAATCGCCTAGTCCCTCTAAGGGAGAAACGATGTAATGAATTCTCAATTACATTTTTTTTTCTCCAAAGGTTTGTAATAAAGTTCACAAGCCAGGATTCCAGAATCTGAAGCCCTCTTGGTTTCTGTTTCTGTTTTTTTGCTGCGCGTGCCCCGTGGAGTCGGTTCTGACTCACCACGGCCCTGGAGGACAGAGTTGAGCTGCTTCATGGGGTTTCCAGGCTGCAATCTTAATGCCTCGTCTTTCTCCACAGGAGAAGAGGGAGCTCCCGTGGTCTAGTGGGTAAAGAGTTGCGCTGTCAACTCAAAGGCAAGCGGCTCGAATCCATCCAGCTCTCCCTGAAAGAGCTGGGAAGCCTCCTGCCTCAGCTCCGAGGTAACGAGTCTCTGTTACTAGTGAGTAGCCATGTGCTTAAACACTGCACCACCACAACTCCTCCAACCTAATTCAGCTAACAGCTGCCCTATAGGCAAAGCAGAGCTGCTCAGAGCATTTCTTAGCCTGTAATCTTCAGAGAAGAGAGGCAGACAGCCTTTCTCACACAAAGCAAACCAGGGCTTAACCACTGCATGGCCTTGTTGTTAAGGGTCATTTGACTCTGACCCACAGCACCCCCACTTATCTACAGACAGAACGAACCCCAGCCTGGTCCTGCACCATCCACCCAATTTTTTGCTGTGTTTGCTCACACTACTGCAGCCACTGTGTTAACCCATCTCTCTTTTCCATTGTGATTCTATCAAGCTTGCTCGGAATCCCAGACTACTTTGTTGTGCTCATATGACTATCTAGCTAGTTCCACAGAGAACACAGTATGGTTTTAAATCAGGAAGGGTAGACATCAGGGTTGGATCCTTTCTCCATAGCTATTCAATCTGTAGGCTGAGCATAAAAATCATGAGGCTGGACTCTGTGAAAAAGAACGTGGCATCCAAATCCAAGGAAGACTCATCAACAACCTGTGTTATACAGATGACACCACCTTGCCTGCTTAATGTGAGAAGCATCTGAAGTACTTGCTGCAGAAGATTAAAGACTATAGACTTCAGTATGGATTACATCTCAACATCAAGACAACAAAGGTCTTTACCACTGGGCCAAATGGCAGCATCAGGATACATGGAAAAAAGATTGAAACTGTTGATGATTTCATTTTATTTCGATCCACAATCAACACTCTTGGTACCAGCAATCAGGAGACATATTTCTTTGAACAAAGCTGCTGTTGGGGGTCGCTCCAAAATACTTACGGGCAACGATGTCAGATTGAAGAGTAAAGTGAGCTTGATTCAAACCATGGTCTTTTCAATCACTTGCTATGCATCTGAGAGCTGGACAATAACTAGGACGACGGAAGAAGAACCAACGCCTTTGAGTTGTGCTGTCAGAGAAGAGTAGTGACTGTCCCACGAACTCCCAAAAGGACAAATCAATAGGTCTTGAAAAAGGTGCAGCCAGAGTGCTCTTTGGAGGCCAGGAGGGCAAAGCTTCACCTGACTTTTTTTTTTTTTAATATTTGTGTGAGTGTACTCAGATCAGATCTGACTGATACAGGAGGAGATTGTCCCTCCTTCCCCAGCAGAGCATCTGGTGGATTCGAACTGTGTGCCTCTGGGATTGTAGTTGCAGCTCCTTGCCACTAGGCCACCAGAGCTCCCCTTCCATCTGACATTTTTGGGCAAGTTATTATTAGGAAAGCGACATCATGCTTGGAAAGACGGAGGGTCAGTGAAAGAGAGAAGACCCTCTAAGAGATGGGTGACCGCAGCAATGGGCTCAAGTGTTTCAGGGATGGAAAGTGCTTCAGGGATAGGACAGGGTTCAGATCTGATGCTCATGGTGTCACTGTGAGTCGTACTCCATGCGATCATAGTTAACAACGATAATTACCAAGCTTGATACCTGCAAACTCACCTCATCTCCACCAGGACTGTCTGCTTCCTGCCACAGCCCTCACAGGCCATTCTCAATCCAGACACCAGAGGGCGCATGCTCCCATATAAGCCCCTCGCCTCAGACTCCAGCCATGGCCTGGTCTCTCCTTCAAAGTCAAAGCAATGTTTGCATGCAAACCAATATCCAAGGAAAATAATCTTTTTTTTTTTATAAAAAGTCAAAGCAAGGGGAGCTCTGATGGCCTAGTGGCAAGAAGCTGCACTGTAATCCCAGAGGTGCATGGTTCGAATCCACCAGATGTTCTTCCGGGGAAGGAGGGACAATCTCCTCCTGTACCAGTCAGATCCGATTTGACGGTACACATACATAAAAATAATAAAATAAACTTTAAAAAAAAAAGTCAAAGCAACAGGCTCTCCATGAGTGTCCACGTGGTCCCTTTAATCCTCCCCTTCGGCTGGCATGTGCCATCCTGTCCCCCTCCCTTCCTCCCTTGGCTCCAGCCACACTGGCCTCCTCTCTGGCTGCTCCTCTAATAAGTCAGGTTACTTCAGAACCTCAGCAGCGACTGTTCCCTCTGCCTGGAGCACTTTTCCCTCAGAAAGCCCCAAGGCTCGCCCCCTCTCTTCCTTCAACTATCTGCTCGAATGTCACCTCTCCAGAGGGCTCACCAAGCCACACTATTTAAAATTGTAGTCTGTTAGTCTCAAGAGACATTTAGTGCCATGAGCACAATAGCGTTGACAATGACAATGATTTCTATGCTGATCTGGTGAGTAGCAATTAGGGTGCTCAAAGCTTCTGCGTGGGCCGTCTGAGATGCAACAATTGATCCCTCCTGAGTTGAAACAAGAAGAGTGGGAGGGACTAAGAGAGATGCAAATTAAAACAACTATGAGATATCATTTCACCCCAGTCAAAATAGCAAAATTTAACAGAACAGCAAGCAACAAATGCTGGCGAGGTTGTGGAGAAACTGGAACCCTGATTCACTGTTGGTGGGAGTGTAAAATGGTGCAACCCCTGTGGAAAGCAGTATGGCGCTTTCTCAAAAAGTTGCAAATAGAGATACCATTTGACCCAGCAATTCCACTACTGGGAATATACCCTGAAGAGACCATAGCTGACATCCAAGCAGATATATGCACACCCATGTTCATTGCAGCTTTGTTCACAATAGCAAGGAGTTGGAAACAACCTAAGTGCCCATCAACAAACGAATGGCTAGAGAAGCTGTGGTATATTCGCACAATGGAATACTATGCTGCATTAAAAAACAAGGAACTCATGCAATATTATTCAAAATGGTTGACTCTGGAGAACATTATGCTGAGTGAAATATCCCAGTCACAAAAGGACAAATATTACATGATGCCACTGTTGTAGAATGGGACTGTCCTTGGGGTTGGGGAGACACTGAGTAAGATGGGTTCAATAATGTATACTGCACTGAAGCAGAGGAGGGAGAGAACCGTCTAAAAGAGAGATGTAACTGGGTATTTCTGTCAACACAGGAGACTAGAGCGAGGGCTGCATGGTGGAGGGGACCTGGGGGAGGGTTTGTAAAACAATGAAAGAATCTTTTCTTTTACTTTTCCATAATTTTTGGACTCATGTACTTATAACTTGTTAGTCAAATTTGTGTCTTCTAGGTTGCAACACCCCCATGATACATCTTGAAGGATATGTACATGTACAGCCAAGCACAATCAATAAGAGTGCATCTGAATTCCAAAATCAATCTCCATAATAGTCTATGTGTTTCCTACTGCCAAAGGGGCCCTTTAGAGTAGTGAGAGAAGATCTTCACCCTGAAACCCACAGCGTCCCTTTTCAGCAGGAAGTAGCTAAGAGAATACGCCGTCCCCTTTTCCTTTATGACTCAGGGTGAAGTCTCTCTCAGGGAGGAGTGATAGGGAATGGCAAAGGATACACTGACAAAGAAGATTAATCAGAACTGGCTTTGACAAGCACTGTGGCATTTGGACAAGAACAAACTGGGAGGAGGGTAGAGAGAATAGTGCAACAATGAATGAGTGGAAGCCCAAAATCTCTGTAAATGTTTATGAAAATTTAATAAAATATAATTATAGAAAAAAAAAAAAGAGTGGGAGGGACGGAATCAAAGACACAAACAGTCAGTTCAAAGGACCAATGAGTTCCAAGAACCACACACTTCCACTACTCAGAGATCAGAAGAACTAGATGGTGCCAAACTATCCCTAGATCACAATGGATGGTCCTGGACAGGGCCTGAGGGAGAGGTAGAAAAAAAAATACAATTCAAAAATATAACAAAGACCAAACTTGAACAATTGAATTGATGAATGAATGAATGGATGGATGGATTGATGAAGGATGGATGGATGACTTCCTATATTCAGGCACTATTTTCAACCCTTTGCAGGCATTTGTTGTGAGTTTTAACCTCACATCAAGGAGCTCTGTGGGATAACAGCTAAGTGTTCAACTGCAAACTCTAAGGTTGATGGTTCAAACCCACTTAAGTGTCTCCAGCAAAGAAAGACTGGGTGATAGGATCCCATAGAGTTAAACCCAAACCCACTGTTGTGGGCGTGATTCTGACACATAGTGACTTCACAGAGCAGAGAACTAACGTCCTAATAGGGTTTCCGAGGCTGCCATTTTTACATGCTTTGGGCCTGTTGTCAGGAGGTGGGTGGGGAGAGAGAGGAAGAGGAGGCTGCATTGACAGAGTGGCTGTAGCAATGGACTTACACAGAGCTTGTGAGGACGGCCTGGGATCGGGCCTGGTTGCCTTCAGTTTATACACATGGTTGCAATGAATTAGAATCAGCCAGACGGCACTTAACAAAAACTGTCTTTACAGAAGCTGGGTACCTCATCTTTTTCCCACAGAGGAGGTTTAAACCTCTGTGTTAGCATTTAACTCTCAGGGCCACCAGGGCTCCTTTTCCTGGAAAGATAACAGCAGAGGAAATCCCCACCACCACCACCCACAGACAGCTGTGCTCTGTCATGTGGGTTCACAGTGAGTTGAACTCAAGCTGCCCACACACAGCAATAATCCTCTCATCAGCCCTAGCAGGTAGTGTTGTCGACCAAAGGAAAAGACAGAGATGGGACACAAAGGAATGGGGGTCAGGCCAGAAAGCATGAAGACAGGGGGCTAACAGCTGGGAGAACTGCAG
>NW_006399986.1:4081637-4083058 GCF_000299155.1 Elephantulus edwardii | reverse complement strand
CTCCTTCTGTCCTCCCTAGTCATTGTCCAACTCTCTGATACATAACAAGTGATTGCAAAGACCATGGCCTGTATCAGACGCACCTTAGTCTCCAGTGAGACACTGTTGCTCTTGAGTACTTTAGAGAGGTCCCTAACCACAGACTTTCCCATCGCAATACGTCTTTTGATTTCCTGACTGCTGGTGCCAAGAGTGCTGACCATGAATGGAGTAGTAAATAAAAGTAAAGGCTCATGGGGAAGTCTTCTGTAAATAAGACCAAATTCTTCTCTATTGTTTACCTTAGCTTAGCTCAGGAGGGAGGGATTCAGTAAATGCAAACGAAGACTTATGTAGACTCTTAAGCAATGCCTTAATGCCTGCCCCTGTAAACATTTAAGGATTGCTTCAGTGATACAGGGTGAATTCCAGCTTGTATCCACCTCCCTCCTATCCTGATACAGCATTTGGTTTATTATTAATATTAAATTTGATATTCAGCTTCCCACAAGGTAGATATCTCTATTAGCCCATTTTACAGATAGTAGAACTGAGGCACAGGGAGACTTAGAAACTGACCCAAGGCCATAAAGCACAGAAATTGCAAGCAGCACTGAAATCCAACACTCAACAAAGCAGCTGTGAGCTGCTGTGACCTCCTAGAATGGGAGTCCCCAGGTGGTCAAAGGGTCATAAGGAATGTGGATACTTAGGAGCTTACCTTGGCCCCTGGCTGGGGCTGTGGGGAAGGGCGATGCGGAGCCTCTGGGCTGGAAGCACGGGAGACCCTTGGAGATCCAAACCCTGGAGGCAAAGAGAGGAACGTGGTGAGGAAGGAGAATGGGGAAAGAGCTCACCTGGTTCAGGATGCTCACCTGAGGAGGGGCTAGTGAGGTCTCTGTCACCTCCAGGAGGCCGCCCCCAGTCAGACTCGGGGGCTCGGGGAGAGCTCAATTCCAAGGACTCAGGCAGACTCTGGAAGGGACGGAAGACAGGAGTAACATGGATTATTATTCCATTTCTCAACCTCAAGGACTTCGTTCACTCTCAACACGCATGGGAAGAGGAGGCAAGAAATTACAAGATGACACAGGCATTTGGGATGGCTGTTGGCAACACATTTTGTGGCGGAGATCTTTACTTCACTGATAAATTTCAAAACAAGCCAAAAATTAAAGGTTTATTTTTCGCTAAACGGGCAGTTGAAATACATGGTACAAAAATAAGTGGTAAGATTACTGTAAAAGGATATGGACAGAATAAATATTCAATTTAATTTTCCATCTATGAGAATTTCACAATAAAATCATACTTTACTTTGTATTATAAAAAAAAAAAGAAATCGGCGAGCTCTGGTGGCCTAGTGGCAGGAAACTGTACTGCAATCCCAGAGGTGCGCGGTTCAAATCCACCAGATGCTCTGTTGAAGAAGGAGGAACAAT
>NW_006399986.1:4079006-4080687 GCF_000299155.1 Elephantulus edwardii | reverse complement strand
CAACAGTCACTGAGTCAGTCCAGCTCCTTGAGAATCTGTCTCTCTTTTCCTGAATCTTTACCCTCCCCAACATGATGTCTTACTCCCAGGAGCAATTCCTCCTGATAATATGGCCAAAGTAAATAAGATGAAGTTTCACTATACAAAAAAAAAATGTATGAAACTTTCTCTCACATACGTTGGGCATGTTGTCTGGAAGGATGAGCCTTTTCAAAAAAGGCATCATGCTGGGAAAGATGGAAAGAGAAAGACCTTCAACAAAGTGGATTTGACACAGTGACTGCAACAGTGCGCTGGAGACTGGCAGATGTTGAGAGGATGGCACAGGACAGGGGAGCGCTTCAATCTGTTGTTTCCAGGCCTGCTGTGAGTTACAGTCAACTCAGGGGCACCGAACAACAGCAACAATAACAACAGATGGATTAATGAGAAGTGTAGAGAGACCAAAGTTTGTTAGGAGAGATCTTGGGTGGTCAGGAGGGAGGAGAAGGGGGAATCATCACTTAGAAGACATTGGGCTTCTGTTAAGGGAGATGGAATACGTCTATACAACCTACAGATTAATATCTAGGTCCTAAAGAACAAATAGAAAGAGAGGAAGAGGGAAAGGGAGAGGGAGAGGGCGATAGAGAGGGTGAGGGAGAGGGAGAGAGGGAGATATGTTTTATCTCAGTCAAGGGCTCCATCATGTCGATGTCCAATAAGAAATCCAATAGGGAGCTCTGGTGGCCTAGTGGCAAGAAGCTGCACTGCAGTCCCAGGAAGGACAATCTCTTCCTGTACCAGTCAGATCCGATTTGACAGTACACACACAAAAAAATAATAAAATGTTTAATTAAAAAAAAAAGAAAGAAATCCAATAGGAAATTCCAATTGAGTGACTCCAGGGGGAAGAGCCCTGATTTGTAGCATTTGCCAATGTCCCTGGTGTAAATACTCCCATCATGGTCAATGTCAGGCTGTCAGCGCATCACGAACGGTGGGAAGAGAGGCACATAATTGGCTCTTGGGAGCTGGTGTGAGCCGACTATGGCACACAGTCAACTGGGTCAGGAAGTGGCTTGGGGACTTTCCTGAGGTCTGTCAGCTCACCGAGGGAGGGGGAAGTGAGGGGGTAGATGCAGAGGAGAACCGGAGGGAGGTGGGACAGAGAACGTGGGGTGTGTGACAAGAGATTCAAGCCTCACCTCTCTCTCTGAAGACTCCTCGCCTTGGAGCAGGGAGGATGGGGAGCCAGGCTCAGTGCGTGCGGGTGGTTTTTGGGGTCCCCCCAGACCTGCCAGCGTGTCTTCCACCATCCACAGCTGCTGCTGAGCGGATGCTCTGTCCTGAGAGGCAAGAGAACCAGGAGGAAGAATGCATTACTCAAACGTATGGAAACACAGCACCTGGACTCTGCTAAGCAACCCTGCCATTGAAAGTGCTGGAGAGCAAGGCAGTCACTTGGAGGACTAAGGTGCACCTGCTCCACACCATGATATTTTCAATTACTTCACACATACGTGTAAGTTGGACAACAAGCAAAGAAGATTGAAGAGGGATTAGGGGAGCTCAGGTGGCCTAGTGGCAAGAAGCTGCAACTACAGTCCCAGAGGTGCACGGTTCGAATCCACCAGATGCTCTGCCGGGGAAGGAGGGACAATCTCCTCCTGTACCAGTCAGATCTGATTTGACGGTACAC
>NW_006399986.1:4065142-4072458 GCF_000299155.1 Elephantulus edwardii | reverse complement strand
AAATGCCGACATAGTGCTCCAACAGTGAAAAGGGATCTAAGAAGTGCTGGTTTGTTTGTAAGAAGAGAAGTGTTATTTGGGTCCTCTTGGTGCTGGCTTTTTAATTTTGAAATGGCACCATAGTATCTATTGAAACAGGCCCAGACAAATTTAAATTTTTGTGTTACTTTATTTACAACAGCCCCAAGACAGCTGACACAATGTTGTACTACAGTCATGCCATATTTGATGATAAGCTTCATCAGATCTTCTTCAATAGTGGCAAGGAATGTTTCACTTGGGTGCTCCATTAGTGGTACAACCAGCTCGAGGATTTTTGCAACATTGCAGATAATCATGAAATCATTTTGCGTACTACATTTTGTTGTAAGGTATGGTTGCATAGCATACATCGCTTTTAAATTATTCACTCCCTCATCTGTTTCAGTGCAGTATACACAATTTATCCAGTTTTTCTCAGTCTTACAATCTCCTCCCGTACCAGTCAGATCCGATTTGACGGTACATACACACAAATAATAAAATTTTAAAAATTTATTTTTTTAATTTTTTTTTAAATTTTATTATTTGTATGTATGTACCGTCAAATCGGATCTGACTGGTACGGGAGGAGATCGCCCCTCCTTCTCTGGCAAAGCTCCTGAGTTCCATAATTCTTAGTTTGCATTTACTAAATCCCTCTCTCCAGAGAGAAGCATAAGGTAAACAATAGAGAAGAATTCAGACTTACTTACAAAATTTCTCTTTGTGACTTACTTCCCCATGATCCTTAGTTTTTGTTTACTTCCTTGTGATTTTGTTCACTTCCTGATAATTCTCAATAAAACCACAGAGCATAGGATCTTCAGTTCTTCCAGCTGTTAGCCCCATGCCTTCACTCTTTCTGGCCAGACCTCCATTCTGAGTGTCCCCATCTCTGTCTTTCACTTCAGTCGACAACACTGGGTACCACCCAGTCAGCGCCAGCTCACGCTGGCCCCGGGGACCACGTACAGAGAAAGGACAGCTGCTCAGCCTTATGGGACAGTGTATTGTCCACAGGGTGTCCATCAGCTGTCAGAAGGAGCTCATAATCCTTTTTATCTTCCTTTCCACCAGTCAGAATGGACTTGCCAGTAACTGATTTGGCAATATTTACTCCCGATGTGTACGGGTTTAGAACTGAACAAGGGTTCAAGTTCCCAAACAATGCAAACTCACACCAACCTTCCGTTGGGGGGGGGTCCCAGGCTGTAAACTTTCACTGCAGACACATGTTCATCTTGTCTCTTTAGATTAAGTGGGAGGGGCTTAGCTTGAAGGACATAATTGGTTCATTTTAACTCAACATGTTTGGTTTAGACGTGGAACCTTGATGGCGCAATGGTTAGGCACTTGTCTGCCAACGCAAAGACTGGCTGTTCAAATCCCTCTGAAGGCGCCCTAAGAGAAAGCTGTCACAGCCTCCTTCCCTACAGGTTCACCAAAATACACCCACACCCACTACAGTGAGTTAATTATAACTCACTGGGGTCCTGAAGTTCAGAGAACTGCCCACAGGGTTTCCAAAGCTGTAAATCTTTACAAGGATCACCTCATCTTTCTCCCGAGGAGTGGCTCACTGACCTTCAGGTTAAGGGCTGAATACTTTAATCATTAATCACGGCACCATCAGGGCCCTTCACATGAAAAACATGCCTCATATACCACCACGTCGGATGGCTCTGGGTCTGAATTGATGTGATGGCACTTTAACATTTTAGAATTCTCTTAGTAGATTGAGAATGAAGAGATAGGGTTCATATCCAAGAGCTGGGGATTATGCAGTAGGGGTGAGACTTGTATGTTAGAGGTGGGGCTTGTGTGTTAGGGGCGGGGCTTGTAGGTTAGAGGTGAGGCTTATGTGTTAGGGGTGGGGCTTGTATGTTAGAAGTGGGGTTTATGTGTTAGGGGTGGGCCTTGTATGTTAGAGGTGGGGCTTATGCACTAGGGGTGGGGCTTATGCACTAGGGGGTGGGGCTTGTAGGTTAGAGGTGGGGCTTATGTGCTGGGTGGGGCTTGTAGGTTACGGGTGTGGCTTCTGTGTATGGGCGGGGCTTATTAGAGGTGGGGCTTATGCATTGGGTGGGGTTTGTATGTTAGAGGTGGTGCTTATTAATCAGGGGCGGGGCTTTATAGGGAACGGGGTTTGTAAATTAGAGGTAGGGGCAGAACTTGGATCTGGGAATGGGAGTTAGAAGCAGCAGCCTCAAAATCAAGACTTTTGTTTTTCAAAACAATTTATTGCATCATATTTGGTAAAATCAAGACTTTTTGAATAAACCTTTTAAAAATCTAGAGTTCACCACTTCTAAAAATTATTTAATCTTGACAATTATTTTTTTCACATTTATTAAAAAGGTGTCAATATCTACCTTGCAAGATTGTAATATGATTAAATAAACTGCTTGGGGTGGGGGAAGAAGTAGAAGCGTCAGAGGAAAAGCTTAAAGGCAAAGATGAGGATATAGAACCCAAGAGATGAACTTGCCGGATACTTAGAGTGCTGAGGGGCGGGAGTTGAACCCCTACAGGTAGGACTTCAAGACAAGAGAAGGCACTTAGAACTGAGAAGGTAAAGCTTTAAGTGAAAGGCAGCATCTTCACTACAATGGATTCCAAGTCACAGCGACCCTACAGGATGGAGTAGAATTGTCCCCAGAGGTTTTCCGAGGCTGTAAATCTTTACAGGAGCCACATCTTTTTCTCATAGAATAGCTGCAGTGTAGGGAGCTCTGGTGGGCTAGTGGCAAGAAGCTGTACTGCAATCCCAGAGGTACGCGGTTCGAATCTACCAGATGCTCTCCTGGAGAAGGAGGGGCCATCTCCTCCTGTACCAGTCAGATCCGATTTGACGGTACGCACAAAAATTACTAAAATAATAAAATAGCTGCAGTGTTCAAACTTCTGATCCTTTGGATTATGGGCAAGTGTTTTAACCACAGCACCACCCAGGTTCTTTCGCCACAAAAAGGGCTGAGACCACTACTAGGGTAGCGAGGAGGAGGGAGGAAGAGGAGGAGGAGGAGGTGGTCAAGGTAAAGGGGGAGGAGCTTCAGTTTTGTGGGAGGAGCATTGTCAACAAGGGTTGAGGGGGTGACTTGGCATGGAGGGCAGAACTCGAAGATGGGGGTCAGGGATGTACCTGGGGGGAGCCGAGGTGCAGCAGGTACTCAAGGGTCTCTCTCAAGCTTCCCAGCTCCTGCTCCAGGCCGCTGTACGTGTCCCAAACTCGATCCCGCTCCTCCGCCCCCCCAGAAAGAAAGACACACATTAGTCACCCAGCCGTGTCTGGCCCTCGTACCCCCAACTTCTCCCAACTGCTGGTCCCGGGAGGGGGTCGGGGGAGGGTAGAAGGTTGGGACTACAATTCCCATGAGCCTCTCTGCTCTGACTTCTGTGACCCCCCGAAAGTGGAAGTTGAACCTGTGAGTCTAATGAGTCGGGAGTGGAGATGCTTAACCAAATTTCATAGCAGTGGCGTGGATTACAGCTCATGGGGACCCCATGGGACTGAGTAAAACTGCCCTGAAGACTTTCAAGCTGTCAGTGGGTTCTACAGATGATCTCTGGGTTCGCAGTTAGCAGCCTAGTGTTAAAACTCAAATATCAGGGAGCTCTGGTGGCCTAGTGGTAAGAAGCTGCACTGCAATCCCAGACGTATGTGTGGTTCGAATCCACCAGATGCTCTGCTGGAGAAGGAGAGACAATATCCTCCTGTACCAGTCAGATCTGATTTGACGGTACACACAAAAAAATAATAAAATTTAAAAACAACAACGCCCAAAATACCAAACCCATGGCTGTTGAATTGATTTTGATTCATAGAAACCCTACTGGACAGGGTGGAACTGCCCGACAGTAGTTCCAAGGTTTTCATCTGCATGGAAGCATACTGACTCATCTTTCTCTCTCAAAACCGGTAGTGTGCTTGAACTGTTAACGTTTCAGATAGCCGCCAAGCTTTTAAACATCGAGCCACTAGCATTCCCCAGTTTACACAGAAAGTATCTAAGGCCCAGAGGGGCTAAGTAACTTCTCCAAGGTCACATAGCTACTGTGAGTAAAGACCAAGGTTTAAAACTAGCAAGTCTGTATCCAAATTTCCCTCGTAAACCATCAAACTCATTTCTGTGTCTTGGCCTCTTCAGCCTCAATGATTAAAATTTGGGATGGAAGGACCCAAGAACTGCCTTCCCATGAACCTTGGGGCAGCTCTCCGTCAGTCAGAACCAGTGGAATCATGGAGCCCCTTGGGAGTATGGGCCCTTGTAGGTGCTTACCTGAGCCAGGTGACAAAGAGTGGCCCTCACGCTCACCAGGCGGTCCTGCAGGAGGCGCTGGCGTCCCCACGCCCTGCCCGGAGCCCCAGCCTCCCTGGTCGCCTGGCTCAGCTGCTGTCGGGTCAGCTCCAGAGCTGCTTCTAGCTGCTCCTGCATTAAAGAGAGAAGGGGGTGAGATTCCTGAAGCCACACTCGACCTCGTGGGAGGGAAAATGGGGTGTTGGGGTCGGGGATGTCTTCCCGTGTCCCACCCATTGAGAGAGGACAGAAGACTGATGGCCTGATTTCCAAAGGTGAATCTAATTTTGCAATCTCGTAGTTAACCCGCTAGGCTGTGATGTATTGCTGGTGCTGGGTAATAATTAACATCTTGGGCAAAGATTTCGAATCTACAGAGGATTACAGCTAAGGGGCGGGGAGTAGCCATGCCCCACCCCTCATAATATGTAAAGGGAGACACTTAATAAGGAGTGGGGCTTCTCAATGAAGTTGGGGAGGTGGGAGCGCACCTTCTCCTCCTGCTTCTGGTCCATCTCCTCCTGCAGCCTCTTAAGGAGCCGGTCCTGCCCACACAACTTCGTCAACAGAGTCTGGACAAAGAGCAGGAGATATTTATGGACCAAAGTCGGTTCTTCTCCTGTCACAGCTTCACCACCGCCTAGAATATTCTCTCCCCAACCCTGGGAACTCAGCAGAAATTGAAATGAGAAGAACTTACATCCGTCTCCAAGCTTTGGTGGAAGGTGGAGTCCAAGGGGGGTCCTGGCTGAGGAGAGAGAAAAGCTGGGGTGACTTGGAACAACAGGACTGGGGCATGCCCTGTATCTTTGGACAGAAAGATACAGAGCCATTCAAACCAAGCCGCTGGTATGAGAAGCCAAATTTCATACCAAATATTATATGAAAAAACATATGCTTGGGGAGAGCTCTGGTGGCCTAGTGGCAAGGACCTGCAACTACAATCCCAGAGGCGCACGGTTCAAATCCACCAGATGCTCTGCCGGGAAAGGAGGGACAATCTCCTCCTGTACCAGTCAGATCTGATTTGACGGTACAGTCACACACACACACACACACACACACACACACACACACAAATGCTTGTTCAGGAATTGAAGGAATTACAAATGTATAAGTTGAGATTTCTCTTGTGACAGATCACAGAAAATGAGCTGTTTCCTGCAGACAAGAGACAGCTAGGGCCCCTCTACAGAGAGAGTGTTAATACCTGTGAAAAACTTCCTTCCTGAGCAAAAGCATTAGGTTGACAATAGAGAAAAAAATTGGCTTCATTTGCATTGAATTATTATTTGTTTCCCCTGATTCTCAATAAATACACACAGAGGCGTGGCTTGAGGCCCTTCAGTCCATGAAACTGCTGGCCCCCTGTCTTTACACTCTCTGTTTTATCTCATTCCTGCTTGGCTGTCTCATTATTAACAATTATAAAAATACTTTATCCTCAGTCTACAACAGCTGGAATCGTCAATTCCAAGTGATTGGAACTCATCCTTTAGCCATCTATAAGCTTGGATGAGGTTTGCTTGAACTCGCAGAATCGTAGGTTTTCGTTGTGTGGAATTTGTTGTGGTTGTAGCTTTCCACAACTTTACATCAAGCAAGTCAACGTGCACCATTTTTCCAACAGCACGGGCTCACCTCGTGTCTCTGCATCATTTTTTTATAATCCTCACACGGTCAAGCTTTTTTAATAATGCTTAATGTTATTATGTGTCGTCGAGTCTGAACCAACGCTTAGCTAGACCTTCCAGCGTGTTTTCAGAAGCAGTAAACCCCACAGGAGGAGATTGCCCATCCTTCTCCCGCTTAACCAACCCAACAAACCAACCCAAAACCCTGTCAGAGTCCATTCCAATTCGTGACGACCCTCCGCTAGGTTTCTAAGATTGTAAATGTCTCCCCCCCCGCCTTTGTTGTGTACTGTCGAGTCAGATCCAACTGGCAGAGGAGGAGATTGCCCCTCTTTCTCCAACGAAGCATCTAGATGGTGGATTCGAACCACGTGCCTTTGGAATTGCAGCGCAGCTTCTTGCCACTAGGTCACCAGAGCTCCCTCCAAGGTTGTAAATTTTATGCCTTCTCTATCTCCTGATTGTGGGTTCGAACTGTTGGCCCTTTTGGTTAGCATCCCAACACTTCCAAGACTACCCACCTGAATCAAATTCACTGCCATTGAGTTAATTCGACACACAGTGATCCTCCATCAGTTTCTGAGGCTATAAATCTATACGGAGAGAAACTGCCCAGTTTTCTTTCTTACACAGAGTGGTTGGTGGATTTGAAACACCAACCTTTGGTTAGCAGCACAGTACATTACACACTATGCCAGCAGGGTACCTCTAATAGACTCCAATCAGTGTAAACAACGGTACATACACTGGGAGGCAAAAAAAAAAAAATTTAAAAAATCTGCAACTCATTTTCCTGTGATGTTCACTGCTGTTCTCTGCAACTGAACTCACAACCAAAGATCTTCCCTCAGAGCCTTCAAGGTGAGCATGCCCTCCCAGCTTCTTGATTTCAGACTCTCAGCCTCCAGAACTGTGAGATGATAGAATTCCATTGTTTCCAGTCACCCAGTTCATGCTACTATTTCATGGCTGCCACAGGAAATAAACACCCATCTTTTTTTGGGTGTGGGTGTAGGTGTGTGTGTGTACCGTCAAATCAGATCTGACTGGTACAGGAGGAGATTGCCCCACCTTCTCCAGCAGAGTACCTGGTGGATTTGAACCACGTACCTCTGGGATTGTTGTACAGCTTTTTGCCACTTGGCCACCAGGGCTGAAGTTTCCAAAGGGCAAAAAAAGGCACAGATGGGGTTCAAGTCCATATAGGTCTAGATTCAGGATATGCCCGATCCTTTCAACCTGAAAACACTTTTTTTCCCTTTTAAAAGTCTGAGTTTATTTTCATTTAAACATGTTTACCCCCATGATACATCTTCAAGGATATGAACATGTACAGCCAAGCACAATCAATAAGAGTGCATCT
>NW_006399986.1:4048592-4062745 GCF_000299155.1 Elephantulus edwardii | reverse complement strand
AACCCAACCAACCAACTCAATCAACCTATCATCCATCTACTCACCCACCCACCCAATCAACCAACTCAATCAACTTACCCATCCATCAACCTAACCAACCAATTCAATCAACCTACCCATAAACTCACCCAACCAACCCAACCCAACCAACCAACTCAATCAACCTATCATCCATCCATCCAACCAACTCAATCAACTTACCCATCCATCAACCTAACCAACCAACTCAATCAACCTACCCATAAACTCACCCAACCAACCCAACCAACCAACTCAATCAACCTATCATCCATCCTCCCACCCACTCACCCAACCAACTCAATCAACTTACCCATCCATCAACCTAACCAACCAACTCAATCAACTTACCCAGCTCAATCAACTTACCCATCCACCTACCCAACTAACCCAATAATACAACGCAACCAACAAACTCAACTTACCTATCCATCTGCCCAACCAACCTGATCAAATAACCCAGCCAACCAACTCAATTAACTGACTCATCCATCCACTCAACTAACCCAATGAAACAGCCCAACCAACCAACCAACCAACCCAAACAACCAGCTTCAATCAAGTCCATTATAATCCCATGGGTGTCAGAGATGAACTGTGCTCCACACGGTTTTCATGGCTGATGTTTCAGGAGTCCATTACCACGTTTTCCTGTCAAGGTGCTTATATGTGTACTTGAACAACCAAGCTTTCACTTAGTAGTTAGTGAGTTATTGTTTGCCCCACACAAGGTCTCTGAATACCTACTGAGGAACCTTGAGACATCCAGTCTGTTCCGACCATTAGTCCTACTGACAGAAGACAACATACAGCACAGCAAAGCAACCAAGGATAGACTCGGAGTGTTTACCAGAATACCTACCAATAAAACCATGGAGGCCCGGGTTCCAGGGGGTTTTGGAGGAAGCTGGAGATACGTGGCAGAGGCAGGGGGCACCTTGGAAGAATATTAAAATAGAGAAGTTCATAAATTGGCTTATCTCAGCAACAAAAATTAAGTCATTAGGTGATGTAAACTGTTAATACACTCATCTCCTAGCCAAAAGGTTGGATGTTCTAGTCCACTCAGAGGCTCTCCAGAACAAAACGATTGGCAATCTGTATCTTAAAAAACATCCATTGTTGGAGCTCTGGTAGCCTAGTGGTAAGGAGCTGCAACTACAATCCCAGAGGTGCATGGTTCAAATCCACCAGATGCTCTGCCGGGGAAGGAGGGACAATCTCCTCCTGTACCAGTCAGATCTGATTTGACGGTACACTCACACAAAAATAATAAAATAAAAATTAAAAAAACAAAAAAAACACCATTCATTGAAAACTCTATGGAGCACAACTGGACTCTAACATACATAATGGAATCATTACAGTTGGTGTAGACTCAAGGGTGTGTCAAGAATAAAAATATCTTAGGGATTTTTTTTTCCTGTTCATTACTACACAACTTCCAATTCTTCAGCTGTGTGCCCCTCTGGGGACACTAGTAAGTGGATTAGCCCAACAAAACAGTTCCATGAATGGTGTCCAGCTACGATTATTGAACATTTTTATCAAATATTCTATATTATAATTTTGATCAAAAGGGGGGAAATGAAGAACAGAATTTCAAATTCTCATGGAATCCAAGATTTGGGAAGCCATAGTGGCTAGAAAAACCTTTGACATTTCTGATAATCTTTAAACCTTAATCCACAAATCTCCTTGGAAGTCTTATTAAAACTAAACAGCACTCTCTCAGGGAGGAGTGATAGGGAATGGCAAAGGACACAATGACAAAGGAGATTAATCAAAACTGGCTTTAACAAGCACTGTGGTAATGGGACAATTAAAACAGACTTTCAAGGGGGGGGGAAAGAGGAACGAACTGGGGGGAGGGTAGAGAAAACAGTGCAACAATGAATGAATGAATGGAAACCCAAAATCTCTGTAAATGTTCATTAAAACTAGTAAAATTTAATAAAAATAAATAAATAAACAAACAAAAAAACCTCTAAACAGCAGAAGGAAAAAAAACCCCACAAACAACTAAACAGCAGAAGTGGCATCCACTTCCTAAACAACATGCCTCTGGAAACTCTACGAACCTTGATAAATGGCCATAGTTACTGAAAGGCTTTAGGCCATTTGTTCATAGGGTCACGATGAGTCATGCTGAACCTGATTGGTCATCAACAACAACAGTTTAGCTTCACTCATAAAGAATGTCTGTCTTGAGCAGAGTGTTCTTTTAAGATCTAGGTATATGGGATCAAAGTAGCAATAGCTACTTGAAAGATCACAAAGATTAGTGAGGTTATGTTAATGTTGTTGTTGTTGTTGAATGCCTTCCAGTAATCACCTCATAATGATCCTGTGAATAAAAGGCCTGAAACCTCTCTACAACTTATCAACATTTATCAAAGTTCATAGAGTTTCCTGAAGCATGTTGTTTAGGAAGTGGACACCACTCCTGCTTCCAATATCTATCTTCATCTATATTTATCTAGAGATAATCCGTAGACCATGGTCTTTTCAATTACTTGATATGCTTCAGAGAGTTGGACAATGACTAAAGATGATAGAAGAATAATAGATGCCTTCGAGTTGTGGCACTGGAGAAGAGTCTTGAACATACATGCCATGGACTGCCAAGAAAAGGTAAAACCAAGTCTCTCCTTGGAGGCTAGGATTTTGAACCTTCACCTCACTTACTTGGGGCATGTGGCCAGGAGAGATCCCTGGAGAAGGACATCATGCTTGGAGGGGTAGATGGACAGCGCAGGAGAGGGAGACCTCTGAGGAGATGGATTGATACAGTAACTGGGGCAAATGGGGCTCATGTGTCAGAATTACTGAGACTGGCTCAGGACAGGGAAGGGTTCAGAGCTGCTGTCCATAGGGTCGCTATATATCACAAGCAACTAAATGGCACATAACAACAATAAAATACTATGATAGGTTTGGAAGCAGGGCTGGCATCCACTTTCTAAATAACATGTCTCCAGAAACTCTATGAACTTTGATAAATGTTAATAGTGGTAAAGGGGCTTTCTGTTCATAGGGTTGCTATGAGTCACGCTCGACTTGAAGGCAATCAACAACAACAACTATCTATCTATCTATCTATCTATTGATATCAACTCTATTCTGACTCAGGTTGACCCCACGTGTTTTAGATTAGAAGGGTGTCCTATGAAAAATTTATTTTTAATGTCTGAATTTCTGGGCATAGATTGTCAGATCTTTTTTTCAGAACATAAATATTTCCCACAGTTCAAACAAACTCAGCCCCAGGTTTTTTAATACTACAGCTATGCTAGATGTCAATTCTCTACCACTTAAGTGAAGAACAGAAGATAATCAAGTTGAAAAGATAAACTGAGCACACAGACATATAACTTCATTCTCTCTTGCATCCCAGACTCAGGGTGTTTTTATGAGACAAAGACAAGCTTGTCTTTCCGATCTCAGGGAGTGAATGGGAGTCCATGCTCCCTGACCACATGTGAGCCCAGGTGTGATTCCCCTCTTGAACTACAGTTCCCATCATGCTCCGAGATAATAAAGTGGGGATGAGCCTAGATAAGCGGTCGCAAGGACTTGTGGGAGAAGTAGTCCCCTGCCTACTTACTTCTCGGTTGACCTGTGTTCTGGACTCCTGACTCCAGTTCTGGGGGCTTCTTGGGGGCCTTCCTGCTCCAGCCTCCAAAGAAGGTCCTCGGCGAGGAGTGGAAGGCCTGGAGAGGGTCCGGCGTTGGGGACCCCATTCCAGGGGAGGACGGACATCGATGCGACTCAGGGGTGTATGAGGACGGGCAGTGGGGGCTGTATCTCCGGAGGTGGGGGGAGGTCGGCGCGCAGGAGCAGACCGGGGCCGGGGGAGGCTCAGAGGAGAAGGCGGGTGAGAAAGAGGTGTGAACAGGCTGTGGGGAAAGAGGGAAATGGAGTGAACGAGAGCTCAACCATCCTCCTGAACCATTCACCCACCACCCACTGATGTCCAATCGATTCCAATATTCAGTGACCCTGCAGGACTGAGTAGAACCGCCCCACAGATTTGCCTAGGCTGCAATCTTTACAGAGGCAGACTACCTAACAGAGGGAGCTGACAACCCAAAGGCACACAGTAAGTCCACCAGTTTGGGGAGCTCTGATGGCCTAGGGGCAAGAAGCTGCACTGCAATCCCAGAGGACGGTGGTTCGAATCCACCAGAAGCTCTGCTGGAGGCGGGACAATCTCTTCCTGTACCAGTCAGATCCGATTTGACGGTACACACACATGCACACATACACACAAAACCACAAACAAAAAAAAATGTAAAGAAAAAAGTTTACCAGCAAAAAAAGAAAAAGTTTTGCAAAAAAAAGATGGTCATTTCCTCCTATGTAATTTAGTGCCTCTGACAACCTGCTGGAGGCTCAGTTAGGAATTGGTTCAGATTCGATGGTCCATAACAACAGCCTAACAATTTTCTCTGAAATGGCAGATAGTGGATGCAAACTGAGGACCTTCTGGGTTGCCAAACGCACACTTTAACCAGGTTTCCATCTTTTCATTACCGTCCTTAAATATGTTCCTTTAGTAGAACCTCCTCCTTTGAATTTCCCTCCTGGGCTGAGAATCATGTCCCACACAGGCCAGTGCAGGGGAGCAGAAGGCCACGCCCCAAAGTGCATCTTTTCCCAACAAGCCCCGCCCTTATCACAAGCCTCGCCCCATGCATAAGATTCCCTTTCTCAAAAGCTGTTGCTTTTGTTATGTAGTCGGAACCAACTCATAGCTGACCCTCTGGCAGGTTTACAGAGGTTGTAAATCACATCGGAGGAGATTGCTCTTCTTCCTCCCAAAAAGCTGGAAGAACCGAACCCCGAGGCTTTGGTCTGGCAGAGCTGCTCCTTACCACTAGACCACCAGAACTCCCAAACTATGAGTCCTATAGGTTTTTAAAATTTTCCTCTCCAGACCCCTTAGTCCTACTTACTCTGGGCTCCTCGCTCTCCGAATCCGGGGTCCTGATGGAAGGTCGGCTGTGGGGCTGGGAGTGAGCATCCTGGGTCCCCCACGTCCTCTAGAGAACCGAGCCACTTCCGGTGATTCTGGGCTGCGCCTCCCTTCTCCTCTGCTCCCCTCTGGGGGACCGCCTGGGCCACCAGGGCCCTCCCCAGGCTGGGGACGTGCGGGTGATCTGGGCCGAGCACTAGCGAGTGAGCACAGATATGTTATCCTTTTGAAATGTATAACAGCCTGTATTCTCTGTTCTCAGATGAGGACGTAGGGACCATTACTAGAACGTGGTGTGTTGCTGTTGTTATGTCCCGTTGAGTTGCCTAAACAACAGCCCTAAACCCTGCTCCATCCTGTGTCAATCTTGTCTCTGATACACCTACCCCCATCACCCCAATCATTGAATCAATCCATCTCATCGACGGTCTTCCTTCCTCTCTTGAGCTGTCCCTCCACCCTCCCAAGCATGATGTCCCTCTCCAAGGACTGATCCCGCCTTGCAACATTTCCAAAGTATGTCAGAAGCTTCAGAATCCTTGCCTCTAAGGAGCAGCCTGGCTTCACCCGCTCCAGAAAAGCTGGGCAATGACTAGAGATGATAGAAGGAGAATTGATGCCTTTGAACTGTGGTGCTGGAGAAGAGTTTTGAATATACACCATGGACTGCCAGGAGAACAAACAAGTTCGTCCTGGAGAGGGTGAAGAAAACGGTATATTAAATCATAATCCCAATTTGCAGATGGAGAAACTGAGGCTTGAGGGTGGAAATGATTTCTGCTTGCTTCCACCTCAAGGTCACTGGACCCTGTGTCTGAACTCTGAGACCAAATGAGTCAGGGAGTCCAAGTCTTCAGCTTAAAGATGGCCAGGTCAAGATACTAAGAACTCATCTCAAGTGACACTGATCTGACATTAACTTAATTTCAGGAGACTTTTGAAACAGCCAATTAGAGAGTAAGAAGTGTAGAGCTTGGTGGGGCGGAACTGAGACCATCAGATTCCCTGATTGGAAGATTGGCTCTGGTGGGCGAACCTATCAGGGGCAGACTTTTGTTGATTGGACAAATTTCCACCAGAAGGTGGAGTCGTATTAGTGAAGAGGCACGGGATTGGATGTTCTTTTCAAGGGGGTGGAGCTAAGGAAAATCACGCTGACTCAGATGGGTGGAGATACAGACAAGGAGGCGTGGCTTGACTCTGGACTCACCAATCATCGCCCTCCGCGCGGGAAGCACGGCCCAGCGCCCGCAGCCAGCCTCGCAGGTCCTCTAGTGTGTCTGCAGCCAGGACATAGGTCCTCATCCCTGGGTGCTCAGCCTGCATGTGGGAAGACTGGGCTAGAAACCTAGAAGTCGGGGTTCCCCTGCTCCAAAGAATGTCCTGGGCCCTGAACAAAGTCTTTGTTTCTACCTCCTTTAGTGGATGCTCGGGACCTTCGTCCACACACCTCCCACTGAAATCCCCCCAGCTGCTTCACACCCAAGACGGACAGGGGGACTCACAGTGAAGGTGAAGCGCCGCCCTCGGGGAGCTCCTGGCCCATCTGGCCTGATCGTATAGCTGGGGAGCAGAACACTGCCCAGGACGCTCTCTTCACGGCTATCTGCAAAAAGGAGGCTGGAAGTCAGGTATCACCAGCAGGATGAAGGTAAAAGATCAGAGCAGAGTATGGGAGGGGGCATCCCAGTCCACGCCAGCTGGGCACTAACCCTTGTAATAGAAGAGGCAATGGCCAGAAAGGACGAACCAACGGCGTTTCCACAGCCGGAGTCCAGCGCTGTCCTGGAGTGGGGTAGGAACAGAAGCTTGAATAGAGGACAGAGGAAAGAGGAGATGGCGACAGTGACAGCTAGGGACAGAATACTATCTATAAAAGGAGCAGATATCCACAGAGAGAGCGAGACCCAGAGAAAAGGGGTTAGAGACCCACCAAGGGTGGATCAGAGACCCATAGACAGAAAATAAAATAGAGATTCCCAGATAAACGGAGCTAGAGACCCAGAAAGAAAGGGACACAAAGCCTTACAGAAAAGAGAGCCTCTGAGATAATGCTTGATGTAACAAACATTATTAAGATAATGAGCTGGGTGTCAGTGTGTTGTGATAATTTGTATTTCTAGCAAGATCTCAGATAATGTTGATTCTTCCTACCCAGGATGCTTCCTTTGAGAACCAGAGCCCTGGGTGTCCCAGATCCCTGCTATTCCTGCCTCTCACCAGAAACATCAAGCTTCTGCCTGCTGTAGGGCTGTTAAGCTTTCTGAGTCCCTCTGTCCTGAGGGCTTAGCATGAAGGACTCTGTAAATTCATCCTTAGCTCAAAGAGCTCTTCCAGGTCTAATAATCAATGGCTTCATGACGTGGTCATTCTTGATCATAACCCTATATGTAATTTCTTCACTTCTCTCACCAATGACAAACCTATCCAGTCACCCTGGCCTGCAGGGTCCCTCCCAGACGGACTGGCAACTGGCCTGTAGGGTTTCTCAAATAACCTGTTGCACTGCTATCCCAAAGAATCTACCAGTTACTCTGTGGAAGAGAGATGGGCTGTGTCCTCCAGTAAAGATTTACAGCCTCAGAAACTAAATGGAAGGTGGCTATGAGTTGGAAAGTAGTAAACAGTCACATTTACGGAAGCCAGCTGCTACATCTTTCTTCCTGTGGGTCTGAACCGCCAACCTTCTGGTTAGCAACTGAGCACTTTAACCACTATGTTACCAGAGCTCCTTATAACATGGCAGCATTTGGTACACTCTGAAATAATGTTGTTAGTTCTATATTTAGGCCCACTGGTAGCATGGTATGTTATGTGTCAGATAGCTAAGTTAAACATCAGCAGTTCAAATCCACAAGCTGCTTCTCAGGAGAAAAATAAAACATGCCTCTCTTGTTCAAGAAATGAACAGCAGAATAAGAGGAACATCAGTGATTGAAAAAGAAAAAACAACAAACAAACATACAAAAAAACCAAAACAAACCACCACAACCCAAACTGGAGGTCTTAGAAAGAGAAGATGGTGCTGTAAGCAGCCAGGGACACAGCAACAATGTCATTTTGCTGTCCTTCCCCTTGTCCCATGGAGTCCAGTCCTCGAGATCCACCTGCTTATGAAGCCAGCCTCGGATGTGCACAGTGAGGTTGGGGTCCCTTCGGAGAGCATTGCCCCTCTTCCCAAAGGCATGGACTTTGCTAACTGCTCGGGTGGACTTCTGAGGAGAGAAAAGGGACAAGTGAGATGGTATACGGCAGACTTGAGCTTCACAAGGCAGTTATACTTCAGTGGTAAAGTTTTTTCCTCCTATACAGGAGACCTGGATTTGATTAATGGCACATAAATCTCATGTGCATCACCACCTCTCTGTCAGTGGAAGCTTGCATGTTGCTGTACATGTAGCTTTCATATCCTATCAGATGAGGAAGAAAGGCCTGGCAATTCACTTTATAATACATCACAATGGTCTTATCTGCAACCAGTCATGGGAATGGTGCAGACCTAGGCAGTGAGTGTTTCATTCTGCTTTGTATGAGGCCACCAGGAAGGAATGGTGGATTGCCTCAATGGCAACAAGTCTGCTCTTAGCAGATGGGTTCAGGTGGGCACTGACTCTTGAGATATGAATGGGGTGTGCAGAGTGTAGAGTTGAGAGGCTCTGTTTTGATGGGTAAGAGGTATTCAGAGGGAAGTAAGGGGCTACTGGGAAGTGGGGAAGTGATGTGGGAATGAAGGACCTATTGTCAAGGAGAAGATGCCACAACCCACCAGAATCTGTGGTAGAGCCTTTGGGATCCATAGTGGAAATACTGGCTGGGAAGTCCCCATACTCAGGAACAACTACTAATCTGAGCTCCTAGGGATGAATTGGCCAGGATCAGAAGGTCAGAAGAATGTCACCTTCACTCGGTCATAGAACCTGAGAGTGACAAACCAAAACCAAGCCATTTGCTCTCAAGTCAGCTTCACCTCAGTAGTCCCCATGAGTACAATGTAGGTTTCACTCAAGGCTGTGACTTTTCAGTGTAGCCTGGTGACACAATGGTTAAGGGTTCAGCTACTAACAAAAAGGTTGGTGGTTTGAATGTCCTCAGTGGCTTCTCAGGTGAAAGATGGTGATATACTCCAAATAAAGGTTACCAAAAAAACCAAGCTCAGGGGAGCTCTGGTGGCCTAGTGGCAAGAAGCTGCAACTACAATCCCAGAGGTGTACGGTTCAAATCCACCAGATGCTCTGCTGGGGAAGGAGGGGCAATCTCCTCCTGTACCAGTCAGATCTGATTTGACGGTACACGCACACAAAAATAATAAAATTTTTAAAAGTTTAAAAAAAAACCAAAAAAACCAAGCTCATTGTGGTCCAGTAGAATCTGACTCATAGAATCCCCATAAAATAGAGAATTTCGGGAGCTCTGGTGGCCTAGTGGCAAAAAGCTGCACTGCAGTCCCAGAGGATGTGGTTCAAATCCACCAGATGCTCTGCTGAAGGAGGGGCAATCTCCTCCTGTACCTGTCAGATCCAATTTGATGGTACACAAAAAATAATAAAAAGAAATTTTAAAAAAAGATAAAGAATTTCCTCAAAGGGTTTCCAAAACTGTAAATCTTAATTGAAGTGGACGGTCTTATCTTTTTCTTTCAAAGTGACCATTGAGTTCAAACAGCTGACCTTCAGGTTAGCAACCAAGCATTTTAACTGATACACCACCAAGGGTTCCATTGTAAAGAAAACCCAAAACCCATAGCCAGTAAGTTGTCTGTCACACATGGAGACCCACCATCAGGTTTCTGAGACTATTAGTTTTATTGGGAGTAGAAGACCTCCTCTTTCTTCTAAGGAGCAAGATAGATTTGAACTCTGGTTGGTAGTGGATTTGAACTCTTGGCCTTTATGGTTAGCAGACCCAGTCCCACATGTACTCAGCTAAGCCACCCAATCTCCTGTGGGGTATTTCTACTCTGTAACAGGAGGTCATCATAAGTTAGTATCAACTCAATGGCACCTAAGACTAAAAATGACCTTTCAGAAGCAAATCCCAAGGCCTTTCTTCTGAAATATTGGGCGCATTCTACCTGCCAATCTTTCTGTTAATTGTTGAGTGAATCTGTAACCATTTACACCACCCAGCAATCCCTCCAGGGAAGTCTTGCATAGTAGTAGTTAGTTGTTACTGAATTAATTTTGACTTAGCAACCCCTTCCGGCCCCATGTCCTTGGGTAGGGCAAAGAGTTAATGCACAAGATGACAAACTGAAAGGTTAACTGTTCAAAGCTACACAGAGGCATGTCAGAAGAAAGGTCTAGTGATCTGTTTCTGTAAGTATTGTTATTGTGGGGAATCTCACTACCTACCATCAAGAAAGAAGACTCAACCATTCTGGAAGGCAGTTTGGCACTTCCTCAAAAAAAGCTGAACATAGAAATTCCATATGACCCAGCTATTCCACTGCTTGGAATATACCCTTAGAAAATGAGAACTGAGGCACAAATGGAGACCTGTACATCAATGTTCATAGCAATGTTATTCACCATGGAAACAGCCCAGATGTCCAACCACAAACAAATGGATTGAGAAAGTATGGTACATTCACACAATGGAATACTACGCAGCATGCAGGAGCAATGATTTTGTAAATTACTCCCTAACTTGGAAGGAACTGGAGAGCATTATGCCCAGTGAACTAACTCAGTCCTTCAAGGATAAATATTGTATAAAACCATTATTGTAGAATGAATATAAAGATCCAAGGGGTGGGGGAAGGGTGGAAGCAGAGGGCTGAGGATGTGCAAGGGGAAGGGGCTATTAATCATAGGGTTATACAATTTGATGGGGGTGAGGAAAATTGGAAGAATCTGGTCTGGAAAAGAATGTATTGAATTTTGTAAATAAACTAGTATATAATAATAAAAGAAATAACATCAACACAGAGAGAGAGATCAGCTAGCCCAGCGGACAGAAAGCGATGCTACCAAGCCAAAGTTGGGTGATTTTTAATCTGCGGCCCTCAGACCTGTCTCATTGTTTTTGTTCAGACATTCCTCTAGGTCATATAGCCCTGGAGTACAAGTTGCCGTACAGCGGTCACTTGTGGTTGCTGTGAGGCTGAACACTGTGACACGGATGTGTCAAATGCATTAATGGCTGGTTATCCAATGCGGACAGAGAGCGGGGTGGAGCTCCCCAATGAAAACAAGCTTGGAAGGAGGAGTGGCATCCACCTCTGTAACAGCTTGGCTCTGGAAACCCTATGAACCTGGAGAGACGATGAGAGACACTCAAGCGTCGAGGACTCTCCTTCATAGGGTCGCTATGAGTTGCCTGTGACAGCACTTAACAACAACAATAATAAAAGAAAGAAAAAAAGGAAGAAGACTCAAAGAGCACAGTGCATCAGTTTGGGCCTGAGATTCCTGCACAGGAAGGAATGAGACCAGCAGTAGAGGTGGCAGAGAATCAGAGAGTGACGTGAGACAGAGCTGGACTAGGCTTGGTGCCCCATGGAGCCAGGGCGCAGGGCCTTCACCCAAGCTTACTGAAAGACCACTAGGGGAGACACCATAACTGGCAATACTTTTAGTAAAAACAGCAGGGGCCAGAATGAAAGTTGCATAGTGGAGTGTACTTGGAGCGGGGGGGATAGTATATCAAAGAAGGAATTTTTCTTTTACTTTTCAAAGAGAAGAACGAACTGGGGGGGAGGGTGGATAGGGAGAAAAATGCAACAATGAATGAATGGAAATTCAAAAATCTCTGCAAATGTTCATTTAAAAAAATAAATTTTTAAAAATAAAATTTAAAAAAAAACCAACCCAGCAAGGGCCACATGGGGACGGCCACGTCTGGTCTTCACCGACGTCACAAAGGGGAACTGTCCACGTTAACAGCATCAACAACACAAAACCAATTCCCATTTGTATTAAACACAATGCGAATGAAGGAAAGTGTGAAATAATGCATACAAGTTTTGTATGCAACCCAATATAAAAGAAATTAAAAAAACAACAACCATATAATTCCCATGAGGTAGACATGCTCCTCATGTTCCTACACCTGTTTGGGTTTTGTTTTTTTCTGTGTGCTCTTGAGTCAGATCCAACTGGCACAGGAGGAGATTACCCATCCTTTTCCAGCGGAGCATCTGGTGGATTTGAACCACGCTCCCTCGGGATTGCAGTGCAACTTCTTGCCATCCCCTACCTCTTTCGACTCATCTCAACACCAATCTTACTGCTTTACTGGGTCCAAAGTCTGATGCTGTAGCTCACAGATCACACAGAAACATATTGGGGAAGTTAAAAGTTATAATGCAGGTTAATAACAGAACTGAGTCAGGACAGCTTCTAAAATGTGTTCACAGGCGCCTCACCTCATCCATGGGATATTCAGTACGCTTCTCCAGCACCACAACTCAAAGGAATCAATTCTCTCTCTAGCTTTTTGAGGCGTAGCAGGTGATTGAGAAGACCGTGGCCTCGATCAGGCACACCTTAATCTTCAGACTGACATCATTGCTCTTCATTTTGGAGAGGTGCCTGACAGTGTAGGATGATAACAAAAGTCTCCTATGTAAAGTTCATTAACATGATTGATTAGCTAGCTGTGAGACTGTTACTCCAGGAGCTTAACTAATGTTAAGGAGTTGCAGTCAAGTCACCTTAACATAGAAAAAAAACCTGAGAAATGACTTGAAGAATGCACCATCAATCAGCAAGGAAGCCTGAACTATCTGCTTCCAACACCAAACACAGGATTTCTGACAGCCATCATGGAAGAGATATGATGGAGCAATTTTATCAGACCCCTGGCCACTTCCTTTCCAGATCCAACCCTTCACACGTTTCTTTCTCTTACCTCACCCCTTTTGTCTTCCCTCTTAAGAGCCTCCTTTGATCCTGAGATAAATGACACTGCTTATGGCTGTTTACTTTCGGATTGCCAGTATTCAAATAGCTCATTTAAAACATTCAATCCTTGTCTCCACTCAGCTGGCGTGCAGCCAACAGGCTGCCAAACACTCTCTTTTTTTTCTGGTTACAGAGTTAGTGGAGGTCAGGTGTCACTGTCCACATGCCAACCACATTCTTTATGCAGTTGTCAGAAGCAGGGTCCATTGTAAAATGGTTCCAGAGTCATGGAAAAATGGGATCTCGGAAGAATAAGGAGCTAAGGGCAGAGGAGGGTGCAACAGAAGGAAGAAAAGCTGTTTTCTGGAGTGCTCAGAGACAAAAGCCAGAGGCCAAGGCTACAGGAGAGGGTTAAGGGCTCGAGACAGGCTAGGTTCTGTTTGAAAAATTTAGAACTCAGCACATATAATTAGCAGAGGCGACATTGACACTGCCCTGCATTTTGAGCTGGACAAGCCCAGATGGCATCTTGGAAACTCAGGCTTACCCTCTGCCCTTTCAGATGGCCCAAGAGATTTCAAGAAGTGTCCACAACATCGCCACTTCTTATCAGGAGCCGTAGAGCGGGACTCAGCGACTCTGTGAACAACAGATCTGAACCCTGTCCTGTCCTGTGCCGTCCTCAAAGTCTCTGACACATTTGAGCCCTTTGCTGCAGTCACTGTACCAATCCACCTCACTGAGGGTCCTCCTCTGTTTAACTGATCCCTCCACGTTTCCTACCAGACATTCAAAATTATTTTTTTAGTTCACTTTTGTCATTTATTCTACTCTGAAACATTACATTATGTGCCAATCATGGCACTAGAAAACAAGAAACAATAACACCCCCCTCCATTTCCATCAAGTTGATTTTGACTCACAGTGGCACTTCATAAGGTTTCTGAGATGTACACCTTTACAGGAGACTGAAATCTAAGTAGCTAATGGATTCAAACCACTAAGTTTTTGGTTAACAATGTGATAGATAGAGAAATAGAGAGATAGGATGATAGATAGATAGATAGATTAGATAGATAGATAGATAATAGATATGATAGATACATAAATATATGATATATGATATAATATGATATGATAGATACATAGATATAGATGATAGATACATCGATAGATATAGATAGATGATAGATGGAGAGGTAGATATAGATACATGATAGATAAAGAGATATAGATGATATAGATATAGATGATATAGATATAGATATAGATATAGATATAGATATAGATATAGATATAGATATAGATATAGA
>NW_006399986.1:4044941-4047957 GCF_000299155.1 Elephantulus edwardii | reverse complement strand
AATGGCAAAGGACACACTGACAAAGGAGATTAATCAGAACTGGCTTTGACAAGCACTGTGGCAATTGGACAATTAAAACAGACATTCGGATGGCGGGGGAAGAAGAACAAACTGGGGAGGAAGGTAGAGAAAACAGTGCAACAATGAATGAATGAGAACCCAAAATCTCTGTAAATGTTCATTAAAACGAATAAAATTTTATAATAATTTAAAAAAATCATATGCTTTGATAAAGACTTCGCCCTTATAGAAGATTAAAAAAAAAAAACCAAACACCCACACACTCCACATACAATTCAGCAGTTAATAGTTTCTATCAGTGAATGTTCCTGTGCCATCGAGTTGACTAGAACTCAGAGTGACTCTCTGAACATTAGATTTGAACTTGCCGCATCCTGAGCCTTCCTCACCCTCTCTGACATGCCCAAGTCCAATACTATAGTCACAGTGTCAATCCATCTCCTTGACTCCCCACCGTTCCCAGCGTGTCTTTTCCCAGGGACTAACCTCTCCTGACAACATGCCCCAAGCATGTGAGACGGAGTTTCACCGTCCTTGCTTCTAAGGAGCACACCCTGGTCGCACCTTCCACCAAGGCTGCCTTGTTTGTTCTTTGTGGTCCAAGTTGGGAAATTTGAGCCCCACCTACTATTTCTGGGTTAGGAAGTTCACATTTGAATTGACAAGCAGACCCGCCTAGGACTGCAGAGTGAAGAAGAGGTTTACTTTTTTTTTTTTTAATTTTTGTGTGAGTGTACCGTCAAATCAGATCTGACTGGTACAGGAGGACATTGTCCCTCCTTTTCCCAGCAGAGCATCTGGTGGATTCGAACCGTATGCCTCTGGGATTGTAGTTGCAGCTCCTTGCCACTAGGCCACCAGAGCTCCCCTGAGGGGTTACATTTGAAGGAAAGACCAGAAAAAAAAAAGGAGAAAGAGTAAGAAACACTGACTTTTTGCACCCAGTCTGATTCAGAGCGCACTCAGGCGGCAGGTGAAAGCAGCATCCATGTGGTCTTCTAAGACTGGACATTAAAGGGAGCCAGTAAACAGACAGCACTGAGAGCTCTGGTGGCCTAGTGGTAAGCAGCTGTGCTGCAATCCCAAAGGTGTGCGGTTCAAATCCACCAGATGCTCTGCTGGAGAATGAGAGGCAATCTCCTCCTGTGCCAATCGGATCCGATTCAATGATACACAGCAAGTAAAAAAATAAAGTAATTCTGAAAAAAAAAGACAAGACAGCAACATATGCTCATGGTGACCACCTGGGTCTACCTGGTGGCTGGAAGTAGGGAAAATGCAGCAATAAAGAGACGGGCTGAATTTGAACGTGTGGTCCATGAGCACTTGTTGACCAGAGCACACACATGTTTAGGATGAACAAGGAAGAGCTGCTGGCCTGATGTGCAGGAGGTTATGAGAACTCCTGATCTACTGACTTAAGCTATGTGAGGGGCTAAGGATGAGAGTGAAGAGACCAGCTGGTCTGAAATGCAGGAAGATGCATGGACCTGGGAGGAAGTCTGCGGCTGGTGCCCACGTGATTCAGCCTTGACAGCTAGGATGAGCTGCCTGGAACCCCCTCACGACATGAAGAGATGCCGTAGATTACATCAAGCTGACAACTTACTCCAGACTGGACTTTGCTTACAAGATGCAGAAGCTCAAAGTTCCCACTGGAGCGGAAGATGCTTCAGAGACAGGTTTGTCTTCTCAGAAGCCTTGTTTGATAAGGAATTCATTGTCGTTGACTCAGAACCAGCTCACAGCTGAGCCTCCAAGTGGGTTTTTCCAGAGACTGTAAATCACACAAGTGGACATTGCCCACTTTCACCATGCAGAGCAGCTGGTGGAGTTGAACCAACCTGCCTTTGGGTTGGCAGCTGAACTCCCTACCCGCTAGGCCACCAGAGCTCCACTCGCTTGATGATGCCGTTGCTGTTAGATTTCATCAAGTCCTGTACACCTTCTAGTGACTCTATGAACAACAGATGTGAACCCCATCCTATCCTGCCCCTTCTCTATCATCCCCAACACACTGGAGCCCACTATTGCAGTAACTGTATCAATCCATCTCCCTGAGGGTCTTCTCCTTCACTGACCCTCCACCTTCCCACTAGTTTGATAGGAAATGGCAAATTGTTGTAATGTACCGCTGAGACCTTTGCAACTCATAGTAACCCAATGTACAACAGCTCTGAACCCTGCCCTAATTAGAGCCAACCTCATTCTCTCTGACACACCAACCCCCATTAGCCCAGTCACTAAGTCAATGCATTTCATCGAGGGTCTTCCTCTCCTGCGCTGTCTCTCCACCCTTCCAAGCATGATGTCCCTCTCCAAGGGCTGGTCCCTCCTTGCAACATGTTCAAAGTATGTCAGACAGAGTTTCAAAATCCTTGCCTCCAAAGGAGCAGCCTGGTTTCATTCTCTCCAGGATGAACCTGTTTGTTCTCCTAGCAGTCCAAGGTATATTCAATACTCTTCTCCAGCACCAAAGCTCAAAGGCATCTATTCTTCTTCTATGATCCTTAGTCATTGTCCAGCTCTCTGATGCATAGCGAGTAATTGTGAAGATTCTGGCCTAGATCAGGTGCACCTCAGTCTCTAGACTGACGTCATTAAATGGCAAATTAGAAAGTGATTCTCTAAAATGGGAGTGATAAAGGCATGAGACATGAAGTAGCCAGATTACACACTTCATGAGCAGCTTTAAGTAAGATGTTTGTGAGGGCAAAAGTAATCCTTCAAGTATGAGGTTCAATGTCAATAAAAGCCAGGGGCCGCCTTGTGGTGCTATAGACTGATTGTTCAAAACAACCTCCCCAGCCATTGACTTTGACTTTCTCATTACATGCTTGTGTAATTAGTGTTGTTATACTAATAATATGAATAAAGTAAACAGCATTTATTTAGTGGTAACAAATAAATTGATATGTACTTACTAACTTAATATCATCCAATCAGAACTGACTCCTAGTTGACCCACCAGCAGGTTTTCAGAGGAGGAATGTGG
>NW_006399986.1:4038045-4044221 GCF_000299155.1 Elephantulus edwardii | reverse complement strand
AGTGACTGGGGTAATCGGGATGGGAGTGTCAGAGACAGTGCGATTGGCACAGGACAGAGCAGAGTTTAGGGATATTGTACACAGGGTCGCTATGAGTCACAAGTGACTCGATGGCACATAACAACAACATAAATCACATGGGAGGAAACTGCCATCTTTCTCACAAGGAGCCACTGTGGGACTTGAACCATCCGCCTTTGGGTTGGTAGGGCAACTATCTATCTACCTACTAGGCCACCAGAGTTCAAAGTCAAAGTCATTTGAGAACACCCATCTTTCTCCCACAGAGCCTCCCTCTGTGGATTCGAACCACCAGAGAGGTGTGTGTGGGCTTTGGGTTAGTACAGCAAATCCTTACAGACAAGGCCAGTAGTGATGCCCTTGTTGGCGACTAAGGACATTGACTGGTTCTGTCATCACTCCAGCCCTAAAGTGAGCAGGAGTGGAGGCAGAAAAGGGGAATCTCACAGCCACCAAGTAATAAGACAGACGCCAACAGAGAGCTCATTGGGTCCTTTTGGGTCCTAGAACCTTCTGCAGAAGTCAGTGAGAACCAGAGCCCAACAAGGAATCACCATTACCCAAGCTTGACCTTGTTGTTGCCATTGTTAGAAGCCATTGAAACAAGTACAACCTATAGAGACCCTATAACAACAGATGTGCACCTGCCCTTTCCTGTGCCACCTACATTGCTGCAGTCACCGTGTCAATCCATCTCGTTGAGGTTCCTCCTCTCTTTCCTGACCCTCCACCTTTCCAAGCATGATGTCCCTTCCCAGGGAATAGCCTCTCTTATTTTATTTATTGTATTATTTTACGTGTACCGTCAAATCAGATCTGACTGGTACAGGAGGAGATTGTCCCCTCCTTCTCCAGCAGAGCATCTGGTGGATTTGAACCACGTACCTCTGGGATTGCAGTGCAGCGTCTTGCCACTAGGCCACCAGAGCTCCCTGGAATAGCCTCTCTTAAACAACATGCCCAAAGTATGTGAGACGATGCTTCGCCACCTTTGTCTCCAAGAAGCACTCTGGATGTACTTTCTCCAAGACATACCTGTCTGTTTTGTTGGCAGTCTTTGGGATATTCCAGGGGATGCGTGTGGAGACACCGTAAGTGGGGACTAAGAGAGGTTTCTAACACTGGCCCAAAGCCTCGTTGAGGCTGAAGGTCCAAAGGCCTCCAAACATGCCTGAGAAGCTGTCCTGACTGAAGAATTATATCCTGGTTCTTACCCGAATTATAACCTGCTAATGTTCCTTGGTACCAGCAGCCAGGAAATGAAAAGACGAATTGCATTGGGAAAGTCTACTGTCAGAGACCCCTTCAAGGTTACTGAGGAGCAATGATGTCAGTCTGGACACTAAGGTGCGTCTGATCCAGGCCATGGTCTTTGCCATTACTGGCTATGCATCAGAGAGCTGGACAATGACTTGGGATGATAGGAGAGTTGATGCCTTTGAGCTGTGCCGCTGGAGAAGAGTGTTTAATATACCATGGACTGCTAGAAGAACAAACAAGTTCATCCTGGAGAGGGTGAAGCCAGGCTGCTCCTTGGAGGCAAGGATTCTGAAGCTCCATCTGACATACTTTGGACATGTTGTAAGGCGGGATCAGTCCTTGGAGAGGGACATCATGCTTGGAAGGTGGAGGGACAGCGCAGGACAGGAAGACCCTCAATGAGATGGACTGATTCAGTGACTGGGGTAATGGGGGTAGGTGTGTCAAGACAATAAGGTTGGGAAGGGACAGAGCAGGATTTAGGGCTGTTGTACATAGGGTCGCTATGAGTCGCAAGCGACTCAACAACAAAATAACAACAAAAACAACATTGCCAATTAACTCCATATTCATGAAAAAAAAAGGCGGAGTGGGAAAGATCGTCATCTGTGTGTACCGTGGAGTTGATTTCAACTCATGGCGACTTTGTGTAACCGAGTGGAACTTCCCTGTAGGGATTCTGGGGTGCGATCTTTCTAGGGGGTGATTGCCAGTTCTTTATACTGGGGAGTGGGGTGGGGTTAGGGGGGTTCGAGCTGCATCTTTTAGTTTGCAGCCAACGTTTAACTGCTGTGCGTCAGGACTTCTCTCCAGAAAGATCACAGCCAAGAAATCCCTATGGATCTGTTCTGCCTTATCCTTGGAGACACAGGGCATACAAGGATTGACTGCATGCAATGAGTTTGTTTTCTAGGGGAGGGGGAGGCTTAGAAGGAAGGGCCTCATGGCTGGGATGTGTCCTTATCTTAGCAAGCAAGGTCAAGCTGGTTTTTATTCTGGCTTGGAATTAGGAACACAGGAGGGGTGGGGACAGAGCTGGGAGTGGCCCTGAATTCCTGGCTGTGGCGGGTGGGCAATCCCAGGCCTTTCCAGGCTTGGCAGGCTCCTGGCTAAGGATCCTTTGTCCTTAGCAATGGGAGTCCACGGGAGGGGGGGGGGAGGATGCCGGACAAGAGGGAGATCAGAAGGTGAGGGAGACCAGAAGGTGAGGCTGCCCCAGCATCCCACCCTTCTCCCCTTGCCCACCAGGAAGCTCATTCTCCAGGCTCACACCTTGGCACTCAGGTTGCTGAGGGAGGAGATGGTGGAGACGCTGCTGGCCAGGCTGAGGCTGCTCCGGGGTCTGCCCTCCTCCATCGAGAGCTAGGGGAGTGAAGAAATGATCTGTGTCTCTTCAGTTGACCAGGCTGGGGACAGAGCCTGGGTCAGGGGCCCCCGAGGTCACAGGAGGCTGAGGAGAAAGAGCCTGTTGTTTAGGGTCTGGGGGGAGCTGGGGAGCAGCCCTGGCTGGGACTACATACCAAGGGCGATGCCAGGCGAGGTGGGCGGTTCTGGCAGCTGCTGGGGAGGGGGCAGCTGTTTGCAGCCCGGGACAGAGAATAGGAGCCCCTTTATTCCTGCCCCCTCAGCTCTGGCCAGGAATTTGACCCTCTCTGTGAAGATGAAACCCCCACACTCCCCGCCCCCTGCAGGCTGCCAGGTTACCTGTCTCCTGCCCTCCCACAGGCACCCCCAAACCATGCCCACCAAACCCTGGGATGCCAGAGCTGAGCCCATAGGCAGCCCTCCCAAGAAACTTACCCAGATCAATGGGGGTCTCAACGGCAGGCGGCAAGAGGGCAGGTGGGTGCTGGGGTGCCCTAATCACAGGCCCCCCTTCTCTGTCTCTCATTCCCTTCAGGCTCCTTACTCCCTGTCTCTTGTCTCTGACTGTCTCTGTCTCCTGCAGACACGTCTTTCTAGAACCCTCCGCAGGCTCACCTTCCGTGTTTTTCTCCAAACTTTGTCTCTTCCACTCTCTCACTCATTTTCGTTCCCCCACCTCCTCCCTGCCACTTTTTCATCCAAGCGTTTTGTCTCTCTCCAAACCTTTCTCTCCCAGTGTCTCCCCCTCAGTCTCTTGTTACTCTCTCTCTCCCTCTCTCTGTCTCTGGCCCTCCACGTCCAGATCACCGTTTCCTCCTCTATCTCTCTCCCAGCACCTCCTCTCACTCTCTCTCTTTCTCTCTCTCTGACTTTCTCTTTCCTCTCTCTCTTTCTCCCTCTGTCTGGGCTCTTCCTCTCTGCCAGCCGCCCACGCTGCTGTCTCCCCTCCCAATCCCAGCTGTCCCCGCCCCTTCTGGCCTCCCCACCCCAGGCTGACCCCTGGCTCCACTGCCCCCACAGATGAAAGGAGGGGCTGGAACCCCTTATCCTGGGTTTTTTTTGTTTGGGTTTTTTTTTTTTTTAGAGACTGGGGGATGACTCCCCGAAGAATTTCAAGTACAGGGGCTGGGACTCTGACTCCAAGGTCCCAGGGGACTGTCTGTGGTCAGGGGTGTGGACCATTGGCACCCTGAGAGAACAGGGCTTGGATCTTAGAATGGTGGAGTCCTAACAAGGTGCCAACTTGGGGGAAGGACTGTTGGGGTTGTGATCCAGCCAGGGGCTTCAGTGGATGGGACAGAGGACAGCTCTCCAGGTCCCTCAAGGAGAAGAGGTGATTCAGATTCCTGCATGGTGGCCAGGACCCCTGGTGTCATAGTGGGTTAAAAGTTAGGCTGCTAAACAGAAGGTCATAGGTTCAAACCCCAGAAGCTGGGAGAAAGATGGGTAGCAGTCTGCTACCACGAAAATAAGTTTTGGAAATGCTATTGGAGACAACATAACACCTGTGGTTTTCACTGGGGCAGGGAAGAAGTGGTGGCTGGTGTCATCACTCCACTTCCAGGTGAGAAATTGAGCCTAGACTGAGGAAAACACCCTTCGGGTAGAGCTGGGATCCTGAAGGTGGCAAGAGAGTAGGATTTCAGACATTAGAGGAGAAAGACACTCCAGAATGATGGACATTGCTGCTAACTGAAATGTTTGGGTGTTCAAGTCCATCCAAGGTGCCTGGTGATCTACTTTGAAAATTTAGCCATTGGAATCCCCATGGAATGCCCCCCTCCCCGCCCCTTCCAACCATCAACAGACAGGCCTGTAAGCTGATAAGTACACACTCCCGAGAAGAGTGAACGAAAGGAGATGGAAAGGACAGAGCATTTGCCCCAGGGATAAAGCTCTGAAGACAGGAAGGAGGAATGGAAACAGGAAATACAGGAAGGAGGAATGGAAACAGGAAATACAGGGAGGAAGTGGAATGAGTGCTGCTACCATGTGGGGGTTGTAACCGTGTCGGGAAATATGTGCATAAATGGTTGAATGGAAAACCGCTTGCTCTGTAAACTTCCCCTCAAGTCACAATAAAAATTTACAAAGTAGGGGAGCTCTGGTGGCCTAGTGGCAAGAAGCTGCCCTTCAATCCCAGAGGCGCGTGGTTCAAATCCACCAGATGCTCTGCTGAAGGAGGGGCAATCTCCTCCTGTACCTGTCAGATCCAATTTGATGGTACACACAGACAAAATAGTAACATTTACAAAAAATAAAAAAGACTTACAAAGTAGAACGCAGGAAATAACATCATGGAACACGGTTCCACTCAGGCATGCTTGCGGGGTCATCAGGTATCAGAACTGACTCCATCCAGGGCAATTTGTTGGGATTTTTCTTGGAGGGGGAGAGACGCTGGAGGGGGTGGAACCAAGCAGCGCTCCAGCCAAAATAATAAGTTTGAGGGAGCAGAGTTTGAAGCAGATGACGGAGAAACACGAAAAAAACCAAACACACTGTGGTGCAGTCGATTTGGACTCCTAGAGACTGTAAGGAGTATTGGATTTAAACTTCTGGCCATTTGCACTTGGGCCTCTGTGATTGTGGCAGGCACTGCTGCGACCACGGAGACGACCAGGGAGCAAAGCCATCTAGAATTTCGCCTTTCCATTTGGAATGAGTCTTAAGTCCGCTGTGGGTTGCTGTATGACCACTCTGAACTCAGTTTCCTCATCTGGGAAATGGGTACAGAAATGTCTAGAATTTGGAAGCAGGAGTGGCATCCACTTCCTAAGTAACATGCCTCCGGAAACTCGGTGATCTTGTTTGCTTTTGAGTGGAGCACGACTCATAGCGACCCTATGAACAAAAGACCTGAAGCCTTTCTACAACTATCTACATTAATCAAACAACAATAACAATGTCTAGAAAGGAAGTAAGCTTGGATAGGTGAAAGGGAGACTCGAAACCGTAACCTGATGATATAGTCGGGCTGGGGGAATTTGCCAGGTCCGCGGATAGGCCAAGTTCACCCAAAGTTCTCTCAGTTGACGCGTTTGATTGGCAGCTCGCCGCTTGGAGGCGTAGCCGCGTGGTGACATCACAGAATCCCAGTTTCCGGTTTCCCTTCCCATTCCTCGCGATGACCACTCGAAACCCCGCCTCCCTGGTGACGCCATCACGCGCGTCAGCGTGGCCTATAAAAGGCGGCTGGCTGTCTTGCGTCTTTCAGACTGATTGGCTTTGCTGCTTATGTTTATGTAATCTTTTGTTTGCACTACCTCCAGCGTCAGACTGTGGCCTCGTCGCTTAGGGCAAGATACTAAGTGATCCTTTTAAAGACCCCTCGACGTCTGGGGGTGAGATGAACGCGTCGGACTCCCGAGCTGCACGAATCCGCGATCGCTTCTGGCAGCCCGAACCGAAGCTCCTGTCTCCTGGTTGAAGCGCAGCGAGCCGGTGAGTGAGAGGTCGCAGCGCCTGGGTCCCCAAGGGGTGGGTCACCAGCCGAGGAGAGCCACGGCGCGACCGCTGCCCCATCCCGC
>NW_006399986.1:4036842-4037858 GCF_000299155.1 Elephantulus edwardii | reverse complement strand
CCACGGCGCGACCCTTCCAAACGCCTGGATCTAGTAGAAGGGGAATCTGGCTCCTCCTGCATTTTGTCTGGTTTGGTGTGTCAGCCAGTGTGGTCACTTGGACGGCCTCCCATATCAAACCAGACAAAATCCTTTTCACTTGCTGTCATGTCTTATCATAGGAGAGGAGCTCTGGTGGCTTAGTGGTGAGGAGTTGCGCTGTCAACTCAAAGACACGCGCTTCGAATCCACCGGCTGCTCTGCGGGAGAAAAATGGGCCATTTTCTGTGATTGACAACCCCTGAAAACCTGCTGAAGGGTCAGTTTTATGAGTTTGGCTTGACAATACACAGTAACTAATCATAGAATGATAGGTGGTAAACATAGTTGTATATGACTTCAATGTAATATTTTTTAGGTTACATGAATACTAAAAAAAAAAAAATAGTAAAGTCTTCCTAAAACAAATGACACAATGTAATAGTTTTTAGGTTATATGAATACTTAAAAAAATACTCTTTAAAGTCTTCCTTAAAAAATGACACCATTATTAGTTACAACATTTTTAGTAATTGAGTCGAAGCCTCTTTAAAATAGCATTCTTCTTTTCCTTTAATTCTACTCCATTCTCAAGTTACTGGTGCCAATTACCTCATTAATGTAGCTAGAATTAGCAAGAGATTGACAGAATCAACAACTATTCAAACCCTGGCAACAAGAAAAACAATAGCGCGTGCTTTTGAAACCATGTGATTGATTCATTCCCATCATCCTTCGAATTGGGTAATGATGGCTTTTAGAAGGTTCCAAAAGTCACTTAGCCTAAGTGCTTTTAGCCTGGTATGTTGATACACCTAAGTTGGGCTGAAAATATAACTATGGAGTTATGACATGTTAGGAAGCTCTGGTGTCCTAGTGTAAGAAGTTGTGCTGACACCTCAAAGGTATCCATTGGCAGAGCAGCTCCATGGAGAAGGATGGACAGTCTCCTCCCAGGCGATTACCTGCCTCTGAAAACCCACCAGAGGGTCAGCTAT
>NW_006399986.1:4030713-4036665 GCF_000299155.1 Elephantulus edwardii | reverse complement strand
TGTCACCACCTCTGATATTGTCCACAGCCACATAGTAGTACCACTCATGAAGGGGAAGAAAGGCAGTTGGGACTCTAGGTTTCTGGAGAAGGCTAGGCTGGGGGCCTGGATTTGAGACTTGGAAAGAATTAGCCTGGAGTCCTAATGTATCTCCATTGAAGGGACCGTGGGGGAGGGTGATGAAAAAAAAAGAACAACCTTATTGTCACCAAGTTGAAACTAACCCCTCCCTGACCCACCATTGTGTTTCCAAGGCTGTGAACCGCACTGCGGGGAAATCTCACCCATCTTTTTCTCTCAGGGAGTCAGTCAGGGGGTGGGTTTCAGCCCTCAGAGAGACAGAGGGTTAGTATCACAACTCCCCAGGGCCTGGGCCACCAGAGCTCCCTAAGTGAAAATCAAGGGAGCGAAAGAAAGAAAAGTTTCAGTTCTTGATAAGGAAAAATTGTCCCCAACTTTCCAGGTCTACCCATCAGAAATCCAAAAATGATTTTTCAGTTCCATCGTAAGGAAGATGGGCTTTAGGGTCCCAAAAGAAGGAAGCATTTAGGGTGGATTGTCGGAGATTGTCGGATTGTCGGGAGATGAGAGCCTAGAACCAGGGACTGGGACTTCTTCCCAGAGGAAAGCTGGGAGAAGAATCTCTTTATTGATCCTCCCCAAGTTTGAGGAAGAAGCCTGGTGACTTAAACTCTTGGATCTAAGAAAGGAGCCTGGATCCAGGCTTGATGTTAAGGAAGAAGGTCAGAGGTGGTGTGACCATGATCAGAAAGGAATTTGAGGTGTGAGTGTGCGTGGGTGTGTCTCATTCTCGTGGTTGCTGTTCATGGTGTTATTTCTGCTGCTGTGAATCAGAATCATGACCTGATGCCACCACCCCAAAAACTGACTCCTGTATTTTTAATGTTGTTTTTTTTTTCTTTCCCTTTTTTCCCTAGCCCAGACAGATGGCTCCGGGTCAAGTGTCCCCACCGACCACCCCCTGGAGGAATTCCCATTCTTTCTTCCTCCTGTCCCCACTGATGGGTCTCCTCAGTCGGGCATGGAGTCGCCTGAGGGGCCCAGGACTTCCTGAGCCCTGGGTGGTGGAAGTGGTAACAGGAGAAGCTGCTTTAGAGGAAGATGTCAAGGTTTCTCTGGCTTTCCACAATGTTGCCTGGGAGAGTGGAGCAGCTGAGGAGGCTGGAGAAGCAGACAGGGCCACATGCCTTGGCCTCAGAGCCATCCATTCTTCTCGTGATGATGATGAAGACTGTGAAGAGAACGGAGCAGCTGATGTGGCTGGAGAGCAGGGAGGTGAACCTGGAGTTGGCCAGCCCTCCCCCCTGCCTCCTTGCCTTCTGATAAGAACCCCGCCAGTCCCTCCAAGGGAAGAGGAGGCCGAAAGTGGAGAAGCCCCAGGCTCCAGGCCCAGAGCTTGGCAGTGTTGTCCAGGGGAGGGAGAGGAGAAGAAAGATCAGGAACATGGAGCCATGGAGAGAGAAAGAAGAGCAGAGAATAGTGATGCCAGGAAGACAGCCGTGTCCCCCTCACGTTTGGGCTCTGGCCCCAGTGTCTGGGAAGATTGTCCAAAGGAGGCAGCTGAGAACTGTGAGTTAGAAGCACTCTCAGCCAAGCTTAGCCAGAAGCCTCTGGCCTGGGAGGGGAAGGCTGGGACTTCAGGAGCAGCTGAGGAAGAGGACAGTGAGGAAGAGGCAGAGGGTCCTTCCTCCCTCCCATCTACCAGTGCTTTGAAAGCCTGGGTGTGTCTACCCGGAGAGGACTCAAAGGAGGAGGAAGATGATGGCCACATTGATTGTGGAGCAGCTGAGGAGGAGGAAGACAGTGATGAAGGAGACGGTGAAGGCCTTTCCTCTGCCTCTTCAAATTCCTTCGAGCAGGCCTGGGTGTATCAGCCACGTGGAAAGGATGAGGAGGAGGAGGAGGAGGAGGAGGAGGAGGACGAGGACAGTGATTGGGGAGCATCCGAGGAGGAGGGAGAAGCTGGTGGTCCCTCTTCCATCCCATCCACCAGTGCCCTCCTGCAGGCCTGGGTGTATCGACCAGGTGAAGACTCAGAGGAGGAAGAGGAAGATGAGGACAGTGATTGGGAAGCAGCCAAGGAGCAGGAAGAAGCCGAGGGTTCCCCCACGCTCCCATCCACCTTCCTGCAGGCCTGGGCATATCGGCCAGGTGAAGACTCAGAGGAGGAGAATGAGGGTGGAGATAAGTCAGGAGCAGCCGACTCAGGGCCCCAAAGCGCCCTCCTCAGCACTTGGACCTACCAAGCTGGAGGCGCCCCCAAGGAGTGGGGTGATGCTGCACCTTGCACATTCCGCCTGGCCATCTATGCACCTGGCGAGGACCCGCCCCCTCCCTGGGCGCCCCCAAGGCTGCCTCTCCGGCTGCAGAGGCGCCTCAAGTCCTCAGGCACCCCTTCCCGGCCGCCAGATCCCGACTCTCCTGTAAAGATCACAAAGGTGCGTAATGAGGGCCCCCCCATCTGAGGTTCGAGGGGTGTAGATAATTCCAGGGCTGTTAGGGGTCCCCCCAGGGTGTTGCAGGGTATTGCACGTGAGCTCTGGGGAGAAATTTGTTAGCTGTCACGCAATCCTTTGCAAGAAGCTGGGGTTTCCCAGGGGGAGGAGGGAGCAACTGTGAGTCATGGGAACTCGTGGGAGCCACCTGTCATCAAGTGATTCAGCTGGGAAGTCACGTGACAGGCGGCTGATGAGCCGGAGAGCTCTGCTGTGGGACTTACTTATTTCTATTTGGTTCTGTTTGTCTGTCTGTCTGTCTGTCTCTCTCTCTTGATGCGGCTGTGTGTGTTCTCCGTGACTCTGCGTGACTTTGCCCATCGGACCACCAGGTACGCTTCTGCGAGGAGGTCACTGTCCACCGCCTGGCTGTCTGGGCTGGACCGGCGCAGGCTGCCCGTCGGGGCCCCTGGGAACAGCTGGCCCGGGATCGCTGCCGCTTTGCCCGCCGCATCGCCTGCGCCCAGGAGGAGCTGGGCCCCTGCCTCACCCCTGCCGCCCGGGCCAGGGCCTGGGCCCGCCTGGGGAACCCATCCCTGTCACTGGACCCCACACCTGCCCCTGCCCACGCCACGCCCCCGGCCGCGTGCCTGAGCCCCGCCATGGCCACACACTCTCCCGCCCCTCTCAGTGTGTCCCCTCCCCTTGTCTGACCTTCAGGGGAAGCGTGGCTAAGGCCGTTTGATTTGTGAACTATTTATTTATTTTTTGTAAGGGTTAGTTTGTATACATAATAAAGCCGTTTGATTTCTAAAGAATTAACATCACAGTGTGTCTTGAATTGACTATCCCAACTCCGGGTATCATGAATTTGTTAGGGGATTTGTGAGTCCCTCAAAGGCGATTAGTATATTTTGTGATGTACTCTGCTGTGACCCACGGGGTTTCCTTGGCTGGTTTTCAGGAGATCTGCAAGGCGCTGCTGCCGCTTACTCTATATTCAGTCTGAAAGTTCAGTGGAAACGTCATGGGTCTTGGTCGTGAGCCAGTGAACTAACACACCTGAACCTACCTCTCCATTTCTGATGTGCTCCAACCTGTTGTACCCTCCCTGTGTAAACACATCTTGTTGATGTTCTTCCTCTGACTTTTCCCAGAAAGATGCCTTTTCCTCAAAACTTCCCCACACCCCCCAACATGCAGTTTTGGGCTTTTTGTTGTTTTAAATTTTGTGGGTGTGGGTGTGGGGGTGTGTGTGTCGTCAAATTGGATCCGACTGGTACAGAAGGAGATTGCCCTTCCTCCAGCAAAGCATCTGGTGGATTCGAACCGCGTACTTCTGGGATTGCAGTGCAACATGCAGTTTTAAGAACCCCAAACTGCTGCTCTCCTTGGTAGTTTTGTGACCCAGACTCCCCACTGCTTTCTTACCCTTGAAGGGTTAGGGATCCCCTTGCCTTTTTCACTTTCCCGCGGGTTTAGGGGTAGGGGACATTGTCCACTGCAGGCAGTCGGCGACCTCAGTAGCTAATTGTGCAACACTTCCATCTCATGGTCATTTTCCTTGATCACCCGACCTGTCATACTATCCCTTCCACTCCCAAGGCTGTTTTCAGACCGCACATAACTAGGCCTGTCTTCCGAGGCACTTCACGGTGAACTTGAATCATTAACCTTCCTGTTAGTAGTTGAACATGTTACATGTTTATAATACCCAGGAGGGCTTCAGTATGAGAGTCACTATTTTTCCCCAGGTCCTGCTATGATCTGGTCAACTTGTGGCTGGATGTGCACAGCAGGTGAGAGTTTGGTGTTCGTATCCATGCCTGTCAGCCTATCTACCGGGGGCAGGTGAGGCTGCATGGCCCACTAGGGACAGCACAAGACCAGCTCCGAGTCATATCTAAGGCATATTGGTTACCATTAAAGGGGTATAAAATGAGGTTTGTTTGGGGCCATTTCTGCAAGTTAGGCACAGAAGCTGATGAAGGATTTAGCATTTATTTTGCTAAGATAATCATTTAGGATTTAATCTGCTACTCACACGCCAGCTTCCCATCAAAGCTAGACAAGCAGATGGCAAAGGCTTGGAGTGGGCAAAGCGGGAAACGGAAATCCATGGTGAACGTGTCTGTGGCCACGCGGCCAAACTGAAGAACCAAGTAGTCCGCTGCGGGGGGGGGGGGGGAGGGTCGGAAAGAATGAGTAATTAGTCACTCCGGTCCCTGTACCTCCTGAACCCCAAGAACTACGAATCCCAGGAGGCCCTGTGGCCTGACTAAGCCTACCACTGTGGGCAGAGTAAACTACAATTCCCAGAAGCCTGTGCGATAGGCTGTGCTTGTCCTGCCTGGGGAAAATGCCCACGTCCTGATGGGAGATGTAGTTCTCTCCCATTCCCTTGCCCAACTAAGTCCGCCTCCGGGCTAGGCGCTCACAGCCTTCTGGAAGCACGATCTGGAAGTTCTTGACCGAGGCCTGAGTGACGCGACCATGGAAATTGAGAACATAGGCTCCACTCTCGTCGCTCCAAGATGGGGGTTTATTATGCAGTCGGATCAGCCCTTGGCTGGCCCCATGCTGGTAGCGGTTCAGTAAAGATTCTTGTTCCTAGAAGATAATGCAGGGAGCGTGGTTGGAGGGGGGGGGCGGCGGTTTGGGTTCTACTTTCTGCTTCCAGATTCACTTCGACTTCTGCCTTACCGCCTGCTTTCTTAGAAACTGAGGGACTCACATTTTGTGGCTGGATCCGGATTCTCCGGTTCTGGGCGTCAAATCCTGGGATGATGATAGTCATTTTTCGAGGTCCCCGGAATCCCAAAATGTTGGTCTCCTGGTGATATATTGTGGACACTTGGCTTGGTTCCTCTTCCCTCCCCACCACCCTTGCTTCTTTCTCTCCTCCCTGGACACTCACATAGCAGACAGCCCCCAGCTCCTCCCTGATCCGGGACTTCTGGGAGACAAAATTCTTCCGATCAGGGTTGACCCCATTGTCAAAGATGGTGAATTTGGTGCCCAAGATATTGGATCTGCTTCCAGAGAACAGTAGGGGGTGGGGAGTAACAAAAAAAAGTTTCATGAGAATTGTTACTGTTGGCCTGTAAATGAATGTTCCACGCTTCCCAATAGCACGACTCATCGGGACCCTAGGGGAGGGATTGTATTCCTTTAGAAGGTGAAGTCTTTGCCAGGAATTAGAGGATTCCAGTCCAAATTGCATTTGCAAGTCTCAGAGTTTAACCACCAGGTTCTCCTATCATGAGGGACCAGTCCTTGAAAAAGGACATCATGTTTGGAAAGGCCAGACAACAAGTATTGTGAAAATGGTGCAGAAACAGCCCACGTTTTGATCCATAGAGTTGTCTTCTGGGCACCTAACAAGAGTTGCTCCTTTTGCAATGCAATGACACATATCACAAAGATTTTTCCTATTGGAACTTAGGATGCCTTGCCCTTTGCCAGTTAAGAAGCTAGATGTCTTTTTTTTTTTTTT
>NW_006399986.1:4025507-4026083 GCF_000299155.1 Elephantulus edwardii | reverse complement strand
CCACCAGTTGCTCTGCCGGGGAAGGAGGGAAAATCTCCTCCTGTACCAGTCAGATCTGATTTGACGGTACACGCACACAAAAATAATAAAAATTTAAAAAAACCCAACAACAACAATGACAATAGACAGCAATGGGGGTAATGTTGGGGGGCCACTGAACCTATTTTTGAGCTGCTGAGTGGGTTCAAACCTCTGACATTTTAATTAGCAGCTGAGCGCTTAACAGTTGCACCATCAGGGCAATTTACAGAAAGCAGTAATCTCATAGTTCTCAGGGGAAGGCCTTCTCTCTCCATTTGGAGGGAAGTCTTCCCTTCCGCATCTGAGACACAGCATTTCCCTGGAGCCCTCTTGGGCCTCCTCGGGGTTGAAGAGCTTCATCGTGTAGGGCACCAGGTCCAGAAAGATGCACTCCCCTCCTGGCTATTATTTCTTGGTGGTACGAAATGTCCCTCTCATTTAATCTTTTTCTATTGCAAAATAAATTAACTCCAAAAAAGACAAAAAAGATGGCCAACAAGCACATGAAGAAATGTTCAAAATCCCTAGCTCTAAGAGAGATGCAAATAAAAACAA
>NW_006399986.1:4014667-4025407 GCF_000299155.1 Elephantulus edwardii | reverse complement strand
ACCCTCCTCCCAGTTTGTTCTTGTCCAAATGCCACAGTGCTTGTCAAAGCCAGTTCTGATTAATCTTCTTTGTCAGTGTATCCTTTGCCATTCCCTATCACTCCTCCCTGAGAGAGACTTCACCCTGAGTCATAAGGAAAAGGGGACGGCGTATTCTCTTAGAAGAAGCTAGATGTCTTAAAAGTACCAGTCCTTTCTCCAAAACCACAGCTTTTCCAGTTTCAAGGGGATTGAGGAGGGTGGGAAGACTATAAAACCCAGTAATTCCCTAGGAGAAGGAAACTAGAGCAGATGGAACTTGTGTTCAGTGACCTCTAGGGAAACATAGTCTACTTGTCCCCTTCATCCCTGGGCCACCATATTTTTCATCTACATTAGGACTCTGCCCACCTGACTTTGCCCACATAGTTGTCCCCATCTCGAGATAGGTCTGTGGGGTCCAGAGAGATGAGGTAGTTAGAGGTTTTGCTCTTTTTACGTTTACGTCCAGCCAGAAGGAAGTGCTGTGGATGGAAGGAACAACCTGTTAACATGTATTTTTGGCATCTGCCTAAGGTTAAGGGCTCATGCCCACGACAAAAGAAAGGGGGTTGGAGCAATCGCGTCCCAAGGCCTCTCGCGAGACATGTTTATTATTAAAGGAAGTCATTTGCTGGTTCCTTAGGGGAGTTTTGCGTTTTAGCAGCAAAAGAAGACGCCTGGCTAAGGCTTGACCGCCCACAAAAAGGGGTGACACTGTCTTCTGAAGGTACTGGGGTGGGGGGGGGAGGATTTGAAGAACCTATGCGCACCTTCCGTCCATCCGCTGCCTCTAGGTACAGGTAATAAAAGGGAAACATTCCCTTGTCCATGCCACGCTTGTCCCGGCTGATGCGGCACTGGACCGTATGGCCCCGCATAGCTGGCCGCAGCACATACGCCTCCATGTCCTCGCCCAGCCGAGGCCCCGGGGCGCGAAGTGGCAAGCGAAGCGTGTTCCCCATGTCTCCGCTACCGGTGCCATCCTCGCCTTCGGGGTACTGGGGCACTTCCTCGTGAGCAATTGCACAGGCCGAGTCCTCGGCAATCAGTTCGATGTCTGAGTCCTAGATCAAGAGCAAATTCAATGTGCAAGCCCCTCGAGGCTTGTCAACCTGTCAACCGTTCATTGGCCCTCCCTCAACAATGACTTAGTTGATTGGTGACATAGTTCTGTTGGCCCAATCACGACAGATCTTGTGGGCCCACCCACCAGGAGATAGGGTCTCTGATTGGGCCACGGAACTTTAGCTCCACCCTCACCGGAAACCCAGGGTAACTCACCTCCTCCGTCCCTCTCCATCCGGATTGGCTCTTTCCTCCCACGTGGTCAGACATCAAGCAACCATAAGTCAGGTTGTCATCGATTTGAAGTTCTTCCAAGCTGGGTTCCTTGTATTCTGCTCCTTCTGTGCCATACTGGGATTCGCTCCAGGCCTCAGTACTGGACCCTGAGAAGTGGGAGAAGGTTAAGACCAAGCTCAGGATGTCAGGATGTCTCAGCGATGGAGACACACGGCCACCAGTGTTTTACCTGAATTCCTGGGTTCCCAGCCCCTATTTGTTACCTTCTCCAGAATCTCCTGTTCCCCCATGTACACAAGAGTATCCCTCTTGGAGTGGGGAGTGGAGGACAGGGAGGAGTTGAGTCCTCCCTTTCCCTGCTCTTAGATAAGCACTAAATCTAGAGGAAGCGCAAGTGGAATTTGGGATGATAATTAAAAATTCTGTCATTGAAATCAGGAAGCTCTGGTGGCCTAATGAGTAAGACGGGAGATACAAATCTATGAGCTGCTTCAGGAAGAAAGATTTGAAGTCTCCTCCCATGCAATTTATAACCTCTGAAAACTCTCTAGGAAAGTCAGCAATGTAACATTTCAGTAACTGACTTTTTTGGTCAATGGAAAAAATAACAGTCCTACAAAACAGAGATGATGATGTTGTTGTTGTTATTGTGTGCGCTGTAGAGTCGGAACGGACCCATTGCTGACCCTCCAGAGGGTTTTTAAGAGGTAGTAATTCTGTGCCTTTGGGATTACAGCACAGCCATCTACCGTTGGGCCACCAGAGTTCCCTACTGGACTAAGTGGAACTGCCCAACTGGGGCTCGCCAACCAAAATAGTGGTGGTTTGTATTCGCCAGCTCTTCTGAAGGAGAAAGATGAGGTTGTCTGCTCCTGTGACGATTTACTGCCTCAGAAAACCTGTGAGACAGCTCTAGTCTGTTCTCCAGGGTCGCTGTGAATCAAAATGGACTCTGGCAGTGGATTCGGTCCTTAACGTCATTGGCTGTTACTTCAAAGGATCCCTGGTAGCACAAGGGGTTAAGTATTGGGCTGCTAACTGCAAGATGAGCGTCAACCCCACCAAGAGAGAAAGATGAAGTGATGTCTCCCTGTTAAGATTTACTGGCTTAGAGACCTAAGGGGGGAGTCCCCATGAGTCAGAATCAACCCAAAGCAGGAGATTTGATTATGGCTTTTCATACTGCACTTAAACAATAGAATATACTTCTTGGTATTGGAAAAAAATTTGGGGGGGTATTTTTAAATGACTGAAATATAAAATTTTAAATCTCAGCTTTTGGAAGAACCACTTGTTTTTTGCCTGTCTTGTACCTCTCCTCAAAGTTGGCCTTGGCTTCTGGACTCGCCCTGCATTTAAGAGCAGAGTCTCTGAGGACATGCTTGTTGACTGACCACAAGTTTTGTCCAAGAGGACATCCACAGAGTTCCTTGTGGGTGTGAGGCGATTATAAACTTTCAAGAAAGACTTAATCTTTGACCTCTTTGCAATTTTCTTCTTGCCCATGGCAGCTGTCATTTTTTGGGGGAATAGTAGTCATCAGTTTATTTCTTTATTTATTTTAGTTTTATTATTTTTGTGTGCGAGTACCATCAAATGGGATCTGACTGGTACAGGAGGAAATTGTCCCTCCTTCTCCAGCAAAGCATCTGGTGGATTTGAACCGCGCACCTCTGGGATTGCAGCACAGATTCTTGCCAGTAGGCCACCAAAGCTCACTGGTCAACAATGTTTTTTACAATGACAGCTTTGCATCCAGAGTAATATCTGGCCAGGACCAGCACCACCTTCCCAGATTTCATTTCTTCCCCATTTCTGGTGCAGGCCATCTGCACAGAGCCAAGTCTCCTATGGAGCTGCCAAGATTTGGGTGTATTTACAGGAGGAAGCAATCCCTGGAGAAGAGATACCACGCTGGGAAAGGTACAGTGTTGGTGAAAGAGAGGAAGAACCTCAAACAGAGAGACTGACACATTGACTATAACAGTGGATGTGAACATGACATAGATTGATTGTGAGGATGTTGTGGTGTGTAGGGTTTTTGAGAGCTGTAGTCCACTTGACGGCACATAACAACATAGCTGTACTTCCTGCCAATCACAAAAGACCACCTACCGTATAATTCCACTGAATGTCCAAAATAGATAGATTTATAGAAATGAAATCTACTAAGACTGAAGAAAGCCAAGGTGTGATTGCCACAGGCTGTGTAACTTATTTTGAGAGTCGATGAGAATGTTCCATAATTGATTGTAGGGATGGCTGCACAATTCTGTAAATATGTTGAAACCCAATGTGTCAGTGATTATTTTGCTGTTGAGTTGTGACTTCTTGACCCCCGGTCGCAGAGAGAGGGGAGCTCTGGGGAGCTCCCAAGGTCTAGGTTACCTGCTGTAGTCGGGGATCCCAGGGCCCCGTGCTCGCCGCTGGCGTCTCCACCGCAGCTCATGGTGCTGATGGTGCTACTGTAGGCACCAGAGTGCACATAGGCCTCAGACATGTTCTCCTGGAGGAGGAGGGTCCTGGGACCTGGGAGAGGGTGAACAGAAGTCCACTAAAGCTCTTCAAATTCCCATCCAGGAGCTGTGTTGCCAGTGGAAAGAGCGGCTGTTCAAATCCACTAACTGCTTCATGGAGAAAGATGGACAATCTCTCAGGCTGTTTCCAGCCTCTGAAAAGCCATTGCAAGGTCAGCTATGACTTTTTTCTGACTTTGACAATAGTGAGTCAGTCTGTACCATCAAATCAGATCTGACTGGTTCAGGAGGAGATTGCCCCTCCTTCTCCAGCAGAGCATCTGTGGATTCAAACCGCATACCTCTGGGATTGTAGTGCAGCTTCTTGCCTCTAGGCCACCAGAGCTCCCTTAACAGCAGTGAGTCTGAAGCTTGTTGTGGGGTTTTTGTTCTTTTATAGTTTAAGAAGATGGGCTTTAGTGGGATAGTGGGGAGTTAAGTTGTTAACCCAAAGACTGGTGGCGATTCGAATCTACCAACTAGTCAGCAGAAATGAGAGGGACAATCTCCTCTTGTGTGATTTACAGCCTCCAAATACCTTCCGGAGGGCCAGCTATGAATTGGTTCACACTCAAACCCTCTAGGACTCACTCAATCCTCAAAGGCTTTTAAGACTCAAGCAAGCAGGCATCCACCACCATAGATGCAGAGTCCGTTCGAAAGCTATCTAGTGTTCAGCTGGTACAATCATGTCAGGAATTCAGCTCTGTATTACAAGGGTCTCACCCACAGGCCCTGCTCAAGGCCCAGCCCCCACGTTCTAGACACTACCAGGCCCCGCCCCATATGAGCCCCGCCCCTTGTGAGCCCCGCCCCGTCTGGGCCCCGCCCCATACCCCCTCTCTGGGCTCCGCCCCTATGGCCCCGCCTCCCTGGCTCTTCTGGGGGCCTCTTTCAGGTTGTGTTACCTGGCTCTTGTAGGCCAGGCCCCAGAACTCCTCTAGGCTCCGCCCCCACCTCTATCTCCTTTTGCTCTGCTCTCGTAGGCTCCACCTCCTAACTCTACCAAGCCCAATCCCGGGGTTCTGCTCAACGTGCCTGGTACCCAAGCTTTGTCAAGTCTCGCCTCTCACTCCCCCTAGACTCTCTTTGACCCCACACTCTTTCTTACACTCCAGGAACACCCCGCCTCCAGGCTCTCGAGACCCTTCCCCTAAGTTGAGTGACCCTAGGAGTCTTTGCTCACTGTTTCCACTAGAGAGGCGCTCCTCTCGCCGCCGGTGTCGCCGAAGTCTTAAAGAAGAATCAGGATTGGCTTGAACCATAAACAGCTCTTGGCGCTTCCGTCGCTGCTTCTTTTCAAACAACCGCCACTGCGGAGATGGGAGAGAGGCGACATGGGGATCAGGGGTCTGACAGGAGGACTGAGGGAGGCAAGGGGAAGCCTCCATCGGTGGTGGCAGAGTTCACAGATTTCTTTCCTTTCCCCCTGAAATTCCGTTTTCTAGGTCTTGAGACCCTCCTCCCTTAAACCCAGGAGTCTATCACCTAGTTCTCGCCTTCTTCAGACCTGGGAGTCCAGGCATCACTCCTTCCTCTCTGTGGCTCAAGCTCCTTATAGACTGGAGGGGTCTTTACCAGGATTTGCCTTGTTATGAGGTGGGTTTGAGCCACCTCCCACTCATAATGACAACACAATGAAACTCCGCCCCACCCTGCTGGACTTTATTTTCCCAATGGGCGAACCCAAGGCTCCGGGACCTGGGGTCCCAGAGCAAATTCTGAGGGAGCAGAGAGAGAAGAGAGAGGATTAGCGTTACCTGCTGCTCCAGCTTCTGCAGCCTCAAGGCATCGAGTTCATCAGTCAAGACCCTGAGGAAGATTAAAAGTCTGTAGTGGCAAAAAAGCAGTATAGACCTGGTGGCCCTTCCCTCCCCTTTTCAAGACTAGCTTGGAATTCTGAGCACCTGTGAGGTCATAGAAGCTATAGATTCTATCCAGCTACAGTTCTGATGCCCCATTCCCAGCACTGGCCTATTTAGGACCCAGGAATCAGGGCACCCAGGTCCCCTTTGTCCTAGGAGTCCAGGTCCCCAGCCCTCTCCCCTATAGACCCAGGAGTCCATCCCAATACTTTCCTAGAGCCCCTTGTGATGATACTGGACATTACAAGCACAGTTAGGGGTCAAAGAGCTGAATGGCGGGGGCCATAATCAGGCCTTAAGTTCCTCCTCCCCCCTCACCAACCCCATTTTCCTACTCACTCTTTCTTCCATCTATCCTTCTCCTGAGACATTCTGCAGAAGCAAGGATTAGTCAGAATCCAAACCCAAGATGCCAATGGGTCTGCTTCCCAGCACCTGACCCTATGACTTAAGTTCTCTCTTGGAGCCCCACTACTTTTGACTCTTATCTACTCTGGAGGAGAGAGTAAAACTGCCCTCCCTAGGGTATCCAAGGCTATAATATTTTTAAAAATAATAATAAGTATTATTATTATTATTTATTTATGTACTGTCAAAGTGGATCTGACTGGTACAGGAGGCAATTATTCCTCCTTCTTCAGCAGAGCATCTGGTGGATTTGAACCATGCACCTCTGGGATTGCAGTGCAGCCTCTTGCCACTAGGCCACCAGAGCTCCCTGAGGCTGTAATCTTTTTGGAGGTAGATGGCCACATCTTTCTTCTGTTGAGCAGATAGTAGATTCAAGCTGTACACATTTTAGTTAGGTGTCCAGTGCTTAACTGCTCCTCTACTATGACCCAGACAGCCTGAGGAGGCTGGGTTCAGCTTTTTTTATTTCCTATAGAGTGAGTCTAGGAGTTAAGTTCTCACTACCTCAAATAACCAATTCTCTGCTCATAGCCTCATCTTGAACTCGGCTAGACCTAAGCACCAGGACTCAGGCCTGGGGTCCAAACACCTGTCCGTAGCCTAGCCCCCAAGTGCCCACCTGCCCAGGAATCACTGAATTGCCAATCTCGAACATACCTCACCGTTTCTGGGAACTGAGTCTCTAATCTCAAGGTCTCTGGGAAGTCGGGGAAGAACAGAGGGCTCAGGAGGGGGAGGAAGAGGATTTCCACTGCCCTGATCCTCTGGTTTGGCAACCCCCCTCACGCTTCACTTCCCACAAAGCAGTGATCACGGACCCCTGCGGCAGCCAGGCAACACTGCTTCAGGGGTTCTGAAGTGGAACCTCACATGAGTTCCTTAAAGGGACCTGAGAGGGACGTCATGGCAGTCTCACTCTTTTAATGTGAGAAACTGTGCCTTTTTTTAAAAAAAAAATAATCAACTCTCAATTTTTATGCTTAATTTTTCCATTTCTCTCGGTTTCTTGACATATTTAAGTGTTGTTGTTGTTGTTATGTGTCATTGACCCTATGCACAGCAGCCCTGAATCCTGCTCTGTCCTGAGCCAATCTCACTAACTCTGACACACCAACCCCATTGTCCAGACACTATATCAATCCATCTCATATGAAGCCTTCTTTTCCTGCGCTGTCCCTCCACCCTTCCAAGCATGATGTCCTTCTCCAAGGACCGGTCTCTCCTTGCCACGTGCCCAAAGTATGTTAAACGAAGCTTCAAAAGCCTAGAAAATCTTTTCAGTCAATTGCACATTTGGGAGTCTATAAAGATCTTCAAAAACTCTGGCCAGTTACATATAGCTCAAATCTCCTTCAAATCTCCTTTTTTCGAACAACCTATGAATTCTCTGCATCCTTTTTTGACGTTTACGAAGTTGTGGCAGGCAGTAGCTTTGGTAATTTTCACATCCAGCTCTGGAGTAGTGGAGAGCTGGTTGCTAAGCTCCTCGGCCTTTAAAGCGAGACTCCTTTTTTTTGTGTGTACCGTCAAAGTATCTGACTGGTACAGGAGAAGATTGCCCTTCCGTCTCCAGCAGTGCATCTGGTGGATTTGAGCCACGTTCTCTGGGATTGCAGTGCAGCTTCTTGCCACTAGGCCACCAGAGCTCGCTTAAAGTGAGTAACTTTTAAAGTGAACCACGCAGTACTATGGAGTGAAAATGAATGGGGAATGCGTGTCTCACTGTCCTGTCTCACATGCTGTACAGACACTGCATTAAAGCGTTTTCATAGCGTGGGAAAAAAAAGAAAATGAATAGGGAAAAAAACTCCAGCTCCCATTACGCAATGGGGTCAAGAGATCAGCTGATGTGAACGCATTTTTCTCCCGCCCTGCAGGGAACTGTAGTTCAAGAGCCTCCTTTACTCCTTTTGCCTTTTTTTTTTTTTTTTTTAAAAAAAAGGCCGGATACGTAGTGTCAGAGAGTCTAGGCTTCCGAGAAAGGAGGCGAAGCTTTCGGGAAAAGGCGAGCAACTTCGGTGAGGGGCGGGGCCATGCAAGGCAGAGGGACCAGTCCAGAGCCAGTCTCTAGCGTGGACCAATCAGAACACGTTAGGGGCGTGGCTTTGTGGATAGAGGGCGTGGTTTTCATGAGAGGGGCGTGGCCTAGAGGGGAAATCACCAAGAACGCACCGGAGGTCCATACCCGGGAAGACGCCCTCTGCGGTGGGAGGGAGGTGAGGGTTCGGGGTGTCCACACAACAGGGTCGTGGGGAGCAGGGTGGCTCAGGGGCCGGAGGGCTGGGAAGGTGGGTCTCAGAAAACGATCGAGTGGACCTTAGAGACTCTGGGAAAAGAAAAGACCCGGTGCTTGGACTTTGGGGTTTGGAAGAGGTAGGGGCGGAGGTCTTGCATGCTAGAATCTGGGGACAAGGATTCTTAGGTTTGGGGAAGAAACAGGTCGGAGCAAGGAAAAGCTGGGCATTCACAAACCTGGGACCCGGGGGATTAGATGTTTTTGAGCATTGACTTGGATTCGTGACGGGCGGCGCGGAGGGATAGACTTCTTTAGGGTTTCCTGGGAGAGAGGAGGTTTGGGGTTCACGTTGTGCACCTCGGGGGACCCCCCTTGCAGACATCGTCGCCATGCCTCCCTCCGGGCCCCGCGCTGCCCTCCTCCTGTCGCCGCTGCTATTGCTGCTGAGCACTGTTCTGGCCGTGCCCCTGGAGCGGGGGCCGCCCAAGAAGGAGGAGAACCCCGCCACCGAGAGCCCCGTGAGTGGCCCCCACTTGCTCTCCAAGCAGGTCTTTGCCCCGTGGTCCCTGGGGAGGGGGAATCCTCTGATGGCTTTCTGGCCTTGTAGACTGGTGCGCTTTGTACTTTACCTGGCATTCTTTGCAACCCTGGGAGTTTGACGTGGTGGAAAAAACTGGGGTGGGGACAAATTTCCAAGTGCTGTGCTGTTCCACACTGGATTTAGGAGATTTGGGGATTCCGGTTTGATTTTAAATGGTAAATCTGTATCATGCACCTATACCTCTCTTAAATTCACCCCACAAGAATTTGCAAAAAGAACTACAATTCCCAGAAGCAACATGGGTAGGTGATGTTAGTTTGCTTGCAGTGTTTTTAATCCCATAGAGCCCACGAGAGTTGTAGTTTTGGGGGTTTTTGTTTGTTTGTTTTCAATTTATTTATTAATTTTAATGAAAGTTTACAAAGACTTAGAATTTCCAGTCATTCATTGTTGCACTTTTCTCCCTGCCTCTTACCTCCCCCCCCCAATTCACTCTTCTCCTTGAAAAGAAAAACTCTTTCATTGTTATGAAGTCTCTCCCCACAAGTCCATTCCACTATGCAGCCTTCACTGTGGACTTCTGTAATGACAAGAATACCCATACATATATCCCTTTTAAATAGATCTCTTCCTCATCTGTTTCAATGCAATATACATCATTCCTCCCCTCCTTTTTTCTCTTAACCCTGATGTCAGTCCCATTTTACAACAGTGGCCCTTATGCAGTATTTGTCCTTTTGTGCCTGAGATATTTCACTCAGCATAATTTCCTCCAGCGTCATGTATTTTGCCTAGTATTTCATGAATTCTTTGTTTTTTAAAGCTTCATAGTATTCCATTGTGTGAATATACCAGAGCTTCTCTATCCATTCACTTGTTGATGGGCACTTGGGTTGCTTCCAGCTCTTTGCTATTAAGAACAAAGCTGCAGTAAATATGGGTGTGCGAAGAGGTGTAGTTTTAAGTGACAAGAGCCACCTGGAACCTCTGCTCGCCTGTTTATTAATCTCAACACGTGTTTATTGAATGCTACAGTAATTTTCACCTCTGGGGAAGATTTAAAGATCCATTTTCCCCATTTGTGGTCTGAATTGTCCAATAATTCCCTCTTGGGTCATGCATTTTGTGTTGATTCTGACTCAGTGTGGCCCCATGTGAAAGATTAAAATGACCCTGTAGGATTTCTTAGGTTGTAATCTTTCCATATTTTAGTGGCTTAGTGAGAAGTAGTTGCCCTGCTACTCTAAAGGTACACAGTTCAAATCCACCAGATGTTCCTCCAGAGAAAGTTGGGCAGTTTCCTCCTGTGCGATTTACAGCCTCTGAAAACCCACGTGGAGAATCAGCTATGAGTTGGTGACTTGATGGTACAGCACCATTGTACAGGAGCGGATTGCCAGCTCTTTGCGGTATAGGTACAGACAACCCTTATGCCATTACAGACCAACCTTGCTTGCTCAGCGTTAAAGACAAAAAAAAGGACAGAGTTCTGGGAGGATGGACATCAGGGGTGATGTTCAGAGAAGGAGGGCTGCTTGAACTAAGATCTAATGTGTGTGTGTGTGTGTGTGTGTGTGAGAGAGAGAAATATTGTGAGTGATACAGGAAGTGGAGGGAACAGCATTCTAGCCAAAGGGAACAGCATAGGCGAGGGAAGTATAGGAGGAAGTATAGTGAGTGGAGGGAGGTCCATGAGGACCGTGTGGGTGGATAAAATGGAACAAAGAAGCGAGAGCAGGATAGAAAATTAATTCAGAGACTAGGGCCAAGGGGAGCTCTGATGGCCTAATGGCAAGGAGCTGCAACTACAATCCCAGAGATGCACGGTTCGAATCCACCAGATGCTCT
>NW_006399986.1:4005205-4011077 GCF_000299155.1 Elephantulus edwardii | reverse complement strand
AAAAAAAAGAAAGAAATTAACTAGATATAACCTGATCTTGTATCCTGCCTCATTAATATGTAGCTGAAATTTATAACACCTGGGATACAAAAAGTGGTTCTAGTGGTATAATGAACACGGGGCCATGGGATCCTTTTTTTTGGTAAGAAAAATTTGTATTTAAAATTAGCCAGCTGGACTCAGTGTAGATGATCCCAATTTTGTTGGCAACATCCAAAGCATCATAGTCAGGAGCAAGTCGAACATATGCCTTCTTCTCTCCATCAGGCCTGATCAGAGTGTTGACCTTGGCCACATCAGTGTCACAGAGCTTATTTACAGCTTGTTTAATTTGGTGCTTGTTGGCCTTGACATCCACAGTGAACACAAGTGTGTTGTTATCTTCTGTCTTCTTCATAGCTGACTCAGTGGTCAGGGGAAATTTGATGATGGCCTAGTGGTCAAGCTTGTTTCTCCTGGGGGCGCTCTTCCAGGGGTATCTGGGCTGCCTTCAGAGTCTCAGCGTCTTAGGCCGCCGGAAGGTGGGTGACGTGCGGATCTTTTTTTTTTTTGGCTGTGGATGCCCCTTCAGGACGTCTTCTTGGCCTCTAATGCCTTTGCTTTGGCTTCAGTTTGGGGAGGGGCAGGGGCCTCCTTCTTTGCTTTTGGAGCCGTCTTCGTAGAAAGCCATGTGCTTCTTTTCATGTCTTCAACACAGCTGTGCAGAGAGCAGGTGAAAGCTGTGGCCCATGGGTTATGTCGATCAGATTGTCTGGGGTTATACGGCAGAGTTGAGCCTTGAACTGGGGGTCTCTGGTTCTGGAGCAGTTGTGCAGGACCCGGGGACCCTCAGCTGCTACCTACAGAACTCTACTTGCAGAAAATAACCAGCGAGGAACAAGGGCTGAGGGTGATATGTCACTCCTTGTCACCTTAGGACACAGGCCTGTATTACCACCGGTACCTCCAAGAGGTTATCAACGTGCTGGAGACCGATGGGCACTTCCGGGAGAAGCTGCAGGCCGCCAACGCAGAGGACATAAAGGTGCGAGGGATGCTGGAGGACAGAGCCGGGGAGAGATCCCCAAAGTGACCACCCCACCCTGCTACATCACAGAGGAGATGGGGGAGAGGAAGTCACACTGGACGATGACACAGTGGGTAAGGGACATGGGCACCGAGACAGTGACAGGCCAGTCTCGGCTTTCCCACTCACCTTCCCTTGCTGTGGTTTTCCTCCATCTATAAAATAGGACTGTTACTGGGACTTGCATCCCAGGATTCAGGATAGCATTATCCATGTAAAGACAGTGGCTGTCTATAGGAAGTTGCTTACAGAGTGCCATCTACAGGGAAGAAAGCTTGCTCATTCACAGCTTATGTTAAGACCCACAAAGGAGATGGGGGGATCCCAGTTTCCTGGAAGTAGTTGTCCTTTCCATGGGCTTGGGACTTACTCCTGAGCTGGCTGAGCCCAGACCCTCGCTCAGAGCCACCTCCACCTCCCTCCCACCCACCTGACATGTGAGGCAACAGGGCTGGGCCTGCCCGAAGTTTCTGCTTCCCATCCCAGCCTTCTCCACAGCCTTTCGGCCGCATTTGGAAGGCCCCACACTCCTGCATGTCCCATTTTTCCAAAGGGCTTGCCTGTAGGAGCCATTCAACATGCCAGCTCCCTGGGTCCCCTAAAACCTTAACCTGCAGGCCAGCCAGGAGTACCATGTTCCCTATGGAAACTGCACTGAATTCCTGGACTGTCCAGGATTGGGAATCCCAAGCCAATAGAGCAGTGGGCCCTACCCTGATGTTGTTGTTGTTGATTGCCATCAAGTGAGATTCATAGCAACTCTATGAACAAAAGACCTAATGCCTTTGCAGAACTATTATCAGTTCTCCACGTTCATAGAGTTTCCAGAGGCATGTGGTTTAGGGAGTGGATGCCACTCCTGCTTCCAAACCTGTTTTACAACTGAGAGCTCCACCAAACACTGTCCACATTGGGAAACCACTCTGGTATTTGATATCCCCATGACACAAGGTTCAGCATCACAGCAAATCCAGTGTACTTCATACAGCACATTGACAAGGAGAGGTGTTCAACGTGGAAGAGTGTTCCTCCAGATCTAACAACACTAGTCTCATTTAGCAAAGGTAAAGTGTCTCGTCAAGTCGAATATGACTTAGAGTAAGTTTTGCACAGTAGACCTAAACTCTGTTCTATGATGAACATCATTTCTGTACAGAACTCTGTTCTATAACTAACATCATTTCTGTACCTTTATAGTATAGAGGGTTTGTAGAGTTTAGAGAGTTTGTAGAGTTTCCAGAGTCTTCTAGTTTAGGAAGTGGATGCTACTCCTGCTTCCCAGCATAAATCAACCTGAAAGCTCATCCAAACACTGTACATAATCGATATTTGACAAGACTATGGAACAGTGTGTACCAACCCCAATCCTGGGGTTATCTCGGGCCTCCCATCCCTTAACTCTCCAGGCCTGCCCCTCCTATGCCTCACCTAACTCAGCCTGAGATTTTCTTAGGACTGCACCTTCTAGCTCTTCCAGACTTTAAAATTCTCTCCTCTTCAAGCTCCACCCCCTTTAGGCTCCACCCACCAAGGCACCCTTCCTTTGGCTCTTGGAGGGCCTGTCTTCTAGGCCCCGCCTCTTTTCTGCTCCAAGCCCCACCCCCTCAGGCACTGCCCAATCACTCCCTTAGGGCCCGAGCCCTGTGCTCCAGGGTTCGCCTTCTAGCTCTAATTGGTCCTCGGCTCACAGGTCCTGCCCCAGGATCCGCTAGCTCCACCTCCTTCACTCTGAGTGGTCGCAGGCCTACTCCAGGGTCCTCCCCTTGGTTCTCAGGCCCCACCCTCTTATTTGCATGCTCCGCCTCTCTAATTCCAGACCCCTCCCTGCCTTCACCAAACCCAGACCTGGAAGGGAGACAGATGCAGACTTGTGAGTCCAGCCCTTCCACTTCCCAGCTGGGGAGACTGAGGCCTGGGAACCAAATTCACCTTGTCACACTTCTGGCAAGTGACAGAAGTAACAGTCGGCAGTTAGGCACTCTAGAAACTTCTCAAGTGGCTCCCTGCAGAGTTTCAGGCCTGGGCAGGTGGCCACTTCTCTGAGCCTTGGTTTTCAACTATGAAAATGGGAAGCTAGCATTGCTCTGGTGGCTGAGTGGCAAGAAGCTGCACTTCAATCTCAGAGTTGCAGGGTTCGAATCCACCAGATGCTCTGTTGGAGAAGGAAGGACAATCTCCTCCTGTACCCGTCAGATCCAATTTGATGGTACACACACAAAAAATAATAACATTTTTAAAATTTATTTTAAAAATGGCTGGGAGCTCTGGTGGCCTAGTGGAGGGAGCTCTGGTGGCCTAGTGGCAAGAAGCTGCACTGCAATTCCAGAAGCATATGGTTCGAATCCACCAGATGCTTTGCTGGAGAAGGAGGGACAATCTCCTTCTGTACCAGTCAGATCCAATTTGACAGTACACACACACAAATAATAAAATTTAAAAAAATATATTAAAAAAATGGGAAGGTCTATATAAATATCTCTCTGAGCAACTGCTGTACACATAATTCCTTCAAGTACTGGGCCTGGCCCATCTTAAACCTACAGTCAGTACCACTCCCTTTTTGAGGCCCAGAGAAAGAAGAGTTTGACAGATGCCAGTATTGGGATTCGAACCCAGGGGCCCATAACATCCAAACTGAGGAGACACCTTATAGAGTGTTTGGTCATCAGGACACCCAGGACCTTTAATACCAGGCTGAGGAGTTGGAACCTGCCAGGGGGTCCCGGAGCAGGAGAGGTGTGGGATTGGCCTTGGAGATTAGAAAGCTTGCAGAAGGTTCTGGAAAGAGCAGACCCAGGATGAGGCTGCCCAAGCACTGCTTCCATGGCCCTTTAAGCTGACCCGTGTCCTATCCCTCTGGACAGAGCGGGAAGCTGAGCCGTGAGCTGGACTTCGTCAGCCACCATGTCCGCACCAAGCTGGACGAACTCAAGCGACAGGAGGTGTCGCGGCTGCGGATGCTGCTGAAGGCCAAGATGGACGCTGAACAGGAGCCCAGTAAGCATGGTGGACGGGAGGGGTGGGTCATCTAGGGCTGCTGTAACGGAAGGGCCACGCTGGATGGTGCATGAGTCACCTGGTGCTGCTATAACAGATACCACAGCAACCCTGGAGGACTGAACTGTCCCATATAGATTTTTGTGTGTGTGTTTTAAATTTTTTTTTTTAATTTTTAGTGTATTATTTTTACGTGTATCATCAAATCAGATCTGACTGGTACAGGAGGAGATTGCCCCCTCCTTCTCCAGCAGAGCATCTGGTGGATTTGAACTGCGCACCTCTGGGATTGCAGTGCAGCGTCTTGCCACTAGGCCACCAGAGCTCCCTTCCCATATAGTTTCTAAGACTTTAGATCTTTTTTTTTATTATTATATATTTTTTGAAATTTTATTTTATTGGTTTTTTTCTGTGTGTACCGTCAAATCAGATCTGACTGGTACAGGAGGAGATTGTCCCTTCTCCAGTAGAGCATCTGGTGGTTTCGAACTGCTTGCCTCTGGGATTGCAGTGCAGCTTCTTGCCACTAGGCTACCAGAGCTCCAAGACTTTAGATCTTTATTGGAGCAACTGGGCAGCTCTTTTCTCCAGGGGAGCTTCACAGAAGCTGAGTGCAAACCTTTCAGCGTACAGCTGAGCTCTTACCCGCTGGGCCCCCGGGGCTACTCCTGTAAAGATTATATTTACTGCCTTCCGTATGTAAAGCAGTTGGATTCTGGAGGGTAGATGCTCTTTGTTTTATTTAGTTGAAAGTCGGTTGTGTTTTGTTTCATTCACAATCATGTGTGAGGTGATTTGATTTACTAGATTTAGCTAACAATCTGCTGTGGGCTGGTGTTTCACTGTGTTTGGGACGAACATTCTTCTAAGTGGTACAGCACTGGTCTGTCAGTTTGCTGTACTGGAGTAACTTGGGGTTGCCGGGCTGCTGAACGCTGTGCCACTGGTGTAGTATATGCCATAATGGTCACCCATGGTGGACAGTGTTGGGTGGAGTTCCCAGATTAAGACAAGCTTGGGAGCAGGTGTGCCGTCCCACTTGCTAAACAACGTGTCTTTGGAAACTGAAGAGTAGAGAAATGACGATAGTTGGAGAACAGGGTTCAGATCTTTTGTTCATAGGGTCGCTATGAGTCGTGCTTAACTCGACAGTACTTGACAACAAACCCAACAGCGTATTCTTTTTTTAAAAAAAAATTTATTTTATTTCATTATTTTTTGTGTGTACCGTCAAATCAGATCTGACTGGTACAAGAGGAGATTGTTCCTCCTCCAGCAGAGCATCTGGTGGATTTGAACCATGCACCTCTGAGATTGCAGTGCAACTTCTTGCCACTAGGCCACCAGAGCTCGCCCCAACAGTGTATTCTAAGAGTAGAAATGTTCCTTGGGATTCCCAAAGCTCTGAGTATTTACCAGGAGCTCTAGCGATGGAGTCCTTGGGGAGTTACCTCGCAAACCCGAAGTTTGAGCCTCTCTGGTGGTTGGATACATCCATCAACCACTTGCAGGAGAAGAAAGTTGGACAATCTCCTCCCATGTGATTGTTTACAGCCCCCGAAACCCAGTGGAGGGAGGGCTGAGCCCTGACCTCTGGCTGGCTGGCAATGAGTTTGAAATGAGTTGAAATCCTTTCAGAATCAGACTATCTCATCTCTGACAAGACTGGGTAGATTCGAACCGCTGACCCCTCACTTAGTACCACATACTTAACCACTCTGCTACCAGCTCACCTCCTATAAAGCTGTTGTTGTTGTTGTTTGGTAACACTGTGAACAACAGATCTGGATCTTGACCTTTTTTTTTTTT
>NW_006399986.1:4003905-4005105 GCF_000299155.1 Elephantulus edwardii | reverse complement strand
TCCATTCATTCATTGTTGCACTTTAGTATCAATCTGAATCCATGATCATAGTTTGAGCTTAGTTTGGGCCACTTTTATAACTCAGAGTTAGGCTGTAGTCGAAGGGATAGCTTGGTTATTCTGGTTCACTCTTACTCCTAGGGTGCATCTATTTTAGATTTTTTAAGGCCAAAAAAAGGGAGTGCTTCCACAGTTTCCTCATTCTTGGCAGGCCCAGGACTCCAATTTTTATCACCTTAGCCCATTTTCTGCGAGTGGAGCAAGAACTTCACAAATCATTTCCCTCTTATCATGTTCTATTTGGTTCTTGAAGAGTATTACCAGCTCTTCAGCTGTGTTGGTGCTGGCAAACTGTTCTTTACTTGACTCGAGTTCCGCCAAATTGCCAAATGCAACCAGACTCATTTCGGTTAGAGCTGCATTTTGGCAATTAATGCCCTGCAGTTTTAATAAAGTAGGAATAACGTCCATGTTGATAAGCTGAGCTTGAAGTGAATCATTCTCATTGCTATAGTTTATCAGCATGCCACAAAAGACAGTTAAGAAATTCTCATTGCCGGGGTCTGTTATACTGCACAGTGACCTTAACTGGTCAGCTACAATCTTCACACCACCTGCTTGGGCAAGTTCACTTCTACCCTCATGGCTGTCTTAGCATATGTTTCCCAAAGCTCTACCTGTTTGAAGTAGCACTTCCTGGCCCTTGCTACTTAATAGCTGCACCAGGGATGATATCAATCTGCCATCCACACATGGAATTCGCATGAATTCATTTTTGTCTACTTCTGCTATGATGTTAGCTACTTTGGCTGTGCAGGAAGACTGTGGAGTCAACAGATTTGCAAAAAGCTGAAGTATTCTACTTCCTTGGATTTTCTCACTTGTTTCTATATTATTCTGAGCCAAGGTTTGAAGCAGGCAATCCAAGCATCCTTCTAAACTGTCCTCAGTCTTGTCTACAAATGTTAACATTAGCTTCTTCAAGGTGTCACTGAGATTAGCCATGTTCTTCTCAGAGAGGGAGGAGCCAACAGGGCAAGGCGAGGGTCTCTCTGGTGCAGGCTGCACGGCACTGTGTCCTCCCTCTACCTCTTTCTCTCCCGCAGCCAGGGAGGGACCCCTAGGGTGGCCCAGGATTTCTTTTTTCTAATGCCAGGAGAGTCAGCTGTGAGGGACCTCTCAAGAGTACTGAAGAGCAAC
>NW_006399986.1:3996347-4002655 GCF_000299155.1 Elephantulus edwardii | reverse complement strand
TGTTCCTGTCACGATGTCGACCCACCTTTTTGACCTCCCCCCATCATTGCCCAGCGTGATGTCTTTTTCCAGATTCCAGCCCCTCTGGGCAACATGCCCTGTAAAGATTACAACCTAGAAAGTTCCACAGGGCAGTTCTCATCTTCCACCAGGGGGTCACATTGAGTCAGAAATCAACTAGACAGCCCCCAGCAACTAGCCTAGTAGGACTTCATTTTAAATCCTTAACTGATGCCATTGCCAGAGACCCGCCTTCCAGGGTCTTTGGTGTAAGGAAAGGTCATGGCCACGGATGATAAAAGTTTAGACTTCAGCATAGCTCCTTGGGGGACACAAGTCAACCCTGGAGGTCAAGTCCACATTCCTCAGCACCTGGAGGCCTGGCCGCCCTGCCCCTCCCAGCCTGCACTTTCCCCTCCTGGCTGGACCTCAGCTCCGCTTCTCATGTGTGGAGTCACCGCCTCTCCGTGTGCCCTGAGACCTTTGTCCCTACGTCTCCCAGAGCAGGTATATCTTTCATTCTTCCTTCTCTCCCTGCTCCGTTCTGTCCCGCCCCAGGAATTAGTTTACAGAGCAGGTTAGTTTTCCAGTCACCGGTTTTTACACACTTCGTGGCATTACACATTACACGGTTCGTGACATTGGTGATCCTTTCCGCGTGACAGCACTCAGCCCACTTCTTCCTTGGGGGGCTCCCCCTGACCTGCCCCTCTGTCCTCCCCTCCTGACCCTTCCTGCTTCACGCTTTCCTCTAGGGCTCACACTGTTGCCTTTTTGATGTCATCAAGAAGTATGGTCGTAGTACATTCAAGTAAAATTAAACTGTTGGCAACCTCGATCTTTTATCCATATCCATGATTTTGCCTATTGGTCCAGTCGTGATAAGTTTTATTTTCTTGATCTTGAGATGCAATCCTTATTAAAGCCTGTAGTTTTTGATCTTTTGCAAAACAAACAAACAAAAAAGTATGTTCCTCACAAGTGTTTTATTATTCACTCTGCAGTCTGTTGTTTGATAAGGACCTCTAGTGGTACTGTGGTTAAAGCATTCGGCTACCAACCAAAAAGGGTCACCAGCCACACTGACAGAGAAAAACGAGACAGCCTGCTTCTGTGCAAATTCATAGCCTCGGCAGCCTACGGGACAGTTCTCAGCAGCCGATGGGACAGTTCTCAGTCCTGCGGGGTAGCCGTCAGCCAGCGCAGTGGGTATTGCTTGGTAAAAGGCAATCCCAGGGAGCAGTTTGGGTCCAGACTTGCGGGGCATCTAAAGGCCACAGTGTCACAGGCTCTGGTGACCTAGTGGCAAGAAGTTGCAGTGCAGTCCGAGAGGTGCGTGGTTCGAATCCACCAGATGCTCTGCTGGAAAAGGAGGAACAATCTCCTCCCGTACCAGTCAGATCCGATTTGACGGTACACGCACAAAAAATAAAAAAAGGTCACAGTGTCGAGGTTCCCCAGACTTCATCACAGGCCACAGTTCCTCTTGGACAGCCTCCTTCCCAGCTCGGTGAGCTGGCCGCCCTGTGTAAAGGAGCCTGCTCCGTGGGGCACACTTATCCCGGGTCACCTGTTCTGTGTGTCTCTGGGCCAGGCAAGCCAGGGAGTGAGCGCCACAGCCACCTGATTCACGCTGTCCGTGTATCCTGGAGGGACCAGGGCAGCATCCTAATCCTCTCTTGATGAATGAACCAGGAAATTCACACACTCAGCCACTGCACCCTGGGACCCCCACCTAGCACTTCATATATTTTTATTACTGTGATGGAGTGCCTAAACTGGATAAACTTGGGAGTCCCAGGTTAACATGCTTAACTGTTAACAAGAAGTTTGTTTACACCAGCGCCTTGGAAAAAAGGCCTGGCAGTGTGCTTCCAAAAAAAAAAAAAAAAAAGAAACATGGGACATAATGTAATGCTCAGAGATAATGCTTTATGTTCCAGCTTTGTGGACTTGTGAGCAGCTGCATAAGGTGTGAGTGTGGATCTCTCCCCCTTCAGAATAAATAAAGAAGGGAAAAAAGTAAAGACTCTTAGAAGCAATGAGTCCAGGGAACTCGGGGATTACGTGAGCCTCAACCTCTGTGGCCCTGAGACCAGAGGAGCTAGATGGTGCCCGGCGACATGGGTGGCCGACCACTCCTGAACATGTCCATTCTGGATAAAGTGGTCAAAAAATGAGCCACGAAACGAAAAAAAGGACCAAAACGCCCTGGTTTGCTGGTTTCTTACAGACTAGCAGAACCTAGTCAGCTATGACCCTTCAGCTCTGATATCTCAAACTTCTTCCCATTGAGTTGGAACCAACTTCTAGCTTGACCTTCTGGTGGGTTCCTGACATGATAAATTGCACTAGAGGCGGTGATAAATCATATTTCTCCCTCAGACTGTGCAGCTCCCTACCCACTACGCCACCAGAGCTCCAAGTCACAATAAAAAGGTGATGGTAAAAAAAAAATTTAAAAAAAAAAGGTGATGGTGGAGAGAGGATAAAGTCAGCATTGAAAACCCAATAGAGGGAGCTCTGGTGGCCTAGTGACAAGAAGCTGCACTGCAATCCCAGAGGCACAGGGTTCAAATCCACCAGATGCTCTGCTGGAGAAGCAGGGGTAATCTCCTCTTGTACCAGTTAGATCAGATTTGATGGTACACACACACACACAAAATAATAAAAATTTACAAAAAGAGAGAGAGGAAGGAAGGAACGAAGGAAGGAAGGAAAACCCAATGGAGTACAATTCTATTCTGACACAGAGTGGGTTGTCGTGACTTGGAATTGACTCACCAACTGGTTTTTATTATCATGGTTATTTTTTAGTTTAAGTGTTAGACTTGGTCAAAGCATCACCTCCTTCTGGCAGCCCTCCCTGATTTCTCCAGGGCCTTCTCTCGTGCCCTCTGTGACCCCTGCTAGAGGCTTATCCAGCTCCAATGATAAGAGTCGTTTTGTTTGGTTGACATCTGGCCTCTTCCCTTTTGTCCAGATGTGCAGGTAGATCACCTGAGCCTTCTGAAGCAGTTTGAACACTTGGACCCTCAGAATCAACACACCTTTGAGGCCCGGGACCTGGAGCTGCTGATTCAGACGGTAACGTGGGGAGTGGGAGGCTCTCCTGTTCTCCTTTAGCTCCGTTCTTTCCATATGATTAGAGGAGAGGACCATCGATCGCCTGAGGGAGCTCTGGGGGCCTAGTGGTAAGGAGATGTACTGGCAACCCGAAGGCATGTGGGTCGAATTCACCAGTTGGTCTGTGAAAGATAAATGGGTAATCAACTCCTGTGCGATTTACTGCCTCTGAAAACCCGCTAGAGGGTCGGCTGTGAGTCAGGTCCGACTCAATGATACACAGCCACCATCTCCTGTGTCTTTGTGAGTATCTGAATAATGGTCCCCAAAAGATCTCCACATACAAGTTACTTTCGACTCATAGCTGTCTTCTAGCAGGTCTAGAGCAGAATTGCCTTACAGTTTCATAGATGGCTAAGAACTTTTGTTGTGTGTTCATTCCCCTCCTCCCAAAGGCAGGTGGCCCTTGAGCCTTAGACTAAGGGTAGAGGCCTGCTAGAGGGTGTGGCTTTAAAATCCTGTAGGGCCCGAGGGCCACGGGCCCGAGGACCAAATTAATTTTAGAATAATATTCTTTAAAAGACACAGCAATCAGTTGTCTATTTGCTGTACTGAACAGCTTGGAGTTGCTGTGATGCTGAACACTGTTCCATAGTCTTGTTAAAATACCGTAATGGTTACCCATTATGTACAATGTTTGGATGAGCTTCCAGATTGATTCCTGTTGGGAAGCAGGAGTGGCATCCACTTCCTAAGCCAGATGCCTCTGGAAACTCTACAAACTCTCTAAACTCTAAAAATGTACAGAACTGATGTTAATTATAGAATAGAGTTCAGGTCTTTTGTGCAAAGCTTACTCTGAGTTGTATTCAACTCAATGCCACTTAACCACTGCTAAGTGAGATTAGTGCTGTTATATCTGAAGGAACATTTTTCCACTTTGCACATCACTCTGTCAGTGTGCTGTGTGACTTAACTTAGGTTTGCTGTGATGCTGAACCTTGTGCCATGGGGATATCAAATACCAGAGTGGTTTCCCATTGTGGACATTGTTTGGTGGAGCTCCCAGTTGTAAAACAGGTTTGGGAGCAGGAGTGGCATCCACTTCGTAAACCACATGCCTCTAGAAACTCTATGAACTTGGAGAAATGACTATAGTTATGGGAAGGCAGTAGGTCTTTTGTTCACGGAGTTGCTATGAGTTGTCCTTGACTCGATGGCTATCAACAATAACAACAAGCACTTAGCTGTCTTTAAAATCCTGTAGTGCAGGGCTAAGTCTGTGGCTGGCTTGCAGGCTACTGTGGGGTGTTTCCACTCTGGAAGCTGGTTTCTCACGTCTTGATGAGGGTCACAGAAGGAATGTTTTGGTTGTGTTACTGGTGTTTTTCTTTCCCTCCACAAGTGGGTGTCAGCTGACTGGACTTTTGCCCAATTTAGCTAACAAGGACCCAAGGGCAGGGGTCTACTTGGTTTATAGTCAAACAGCATTTGTTGGGCGTGAACATTCTTGAAGTGGTACAGCCGTCATCTGTTTGCTGTACTGAAATAACTTGGAGGTGCTGTAATGCTGAACGTTGTGCCATAGTTGTGTCAAATGCCCTCATGGTTACCCATCACGGTCAGTGTTTAGTGGAGCTTCCAGATTGATTCAGGTTTGGAAGCAGAAGAAGCATCCACTTCCTAAACCACATGCCTCTGGAAACTCTGTGCACATAGAGAAATGATGTTAGTTGTAAGACAGGGTTCAGGTCTTTTGTTCATGGGGTCGCTATGAATCGTATTCGACTTGATGGCACTTAACCACTGCTAAGTGAGACTAGTGTTGGTATATTTTGGAAGAACATTGTTCTAAGTTGTAATTCACTCTTCTGTCAATTTGCTGTACTGAGGTAACCTGGGTTTGCTGTGATGTTGAACCTTGTGACATAGGGGTGTCAAATGCCATAATGATTTTGCCCAAGGTGGACAGTGTTTGGTGGAAGCTGACAGTTTAAGAGAGGCTTGGAAGCAGGAGTGGCATCCACTTCCTAAACCACATGCCTTATGGAAACTCTCATGAACTTGGAGAAACGATGATAGTTAAAGAAAGGCATCAGATCTTTTGTTCATTGAGTCTTGTTTGACTTGACGGCAATCAACAACAACAAGAAGAAGAAGCACTCAGCTGCTCTTCGTAGGGTTTTCAAGAGGAAAGATCCTCAGCTAGATGGATGGGCACACAGTGACTGCAACAGTGGGTTTAAGCACTGCAGAGATTAAAAAGATGGCACAGAACTGGAAGATGTTCTTTTGTACACGGGATCCATTGTGAGTCAGACCTTCCTCAGTGGCCCCTGACAGTAACAAGCTCTTAGCTGCTAGCCAGAGCTCAGTGGTTCAAACCCACCAGCCTTACTTGTGGAAGAAAGATGTCATTGCATTCCGTTCCACATGCATTCTATTACAGAGGATCAGGACATTATTCTTATGTGGGAAGGGTCATTCCATGACACAGCCCAATAGCTGCTTAACTGCCTAAAATCAGCCCAGTCAAGTTGACACACAGCATTAACTATCGCAACTCCTAGGGCTCCTGTTTCTGCGGGAAAAGCCCAAGCCCTCACGTGGCTGTGGCCCGCAGGACCCTGCACTGCCATCTCCACCCTCACACGCAGCACTCCCTCTTCCTCCCTCTGTTCCAGCCACACTTCCTCTTCCTACCTCAGGCCCTTTGCACTGGCTGTCTCCTTACCTGGAAGACCCTCCCCAGACACCCACAGCATTAACTCACTTCCTTCGGGTCCTTTTGCATATCACCTTCCAGGGGAGGAGTGACCTTCCCCAAATACTTTTAAAAAAACATTGAAATCAAATATCCAGCATCCGTGTTCAGGTCCCCTTTTCTGCTTTATCTTCCTAGCACTCAGCACCATTTTTCATCCTGTCCCTTTTATTATTATAACTGATTAATGTCATTCATTAATTACAATGTCTGATCAACTCCTTGTTGTATATGGCCTGTCCCTTCACCTATCTGATCTATTTCTTTTTAATTGGTTTCTTAATGTAATTTGTATACAGTGTATTTTATTCATGCACACTGTGTTTTGTTTGGGTTTTTTTTAAATGTATTTATTTGTTTTTCTTTTCTTGTTGTGTACTGTCAAATTGGATCCGACTGGTACAGAAGGAGATTGTCCCTCTTTCTCCAGCAGAGCATCTGGTGGATTTGAACCACTCGCCTTCAGGATTGCGGTGCA
>NW_006399986.1:3981310-3995629 GCF_000299155.1 Elephantulus edwardii | reverse complement strand
TATTTTGTGTGTACAGTCAAATCAGATCTGACTGGTACAGGAGGAGATTGTTCCTCTTTCTCCAGCAGACCGTTTATCATTCTTTAGTGTTCTATCAAATTCCATTGTGTGAATGTCCCATAGTTTCTATAGCCGTTTTCCCAGTGATGGACATTTGAGTTTTCTGCTTTTCACTATGATAAAGAATGCTACAATGAACATAGGTATGTGTATATCTCCTTTTTTAAAAAAACTTAATGTCCTTTGCCTTTTTCTTATTTTTTTATTATTATTATTATTTGTCTGTGTGTGTATCGTCAAATCGGATCCGACTGGTACAGGAGGAGATTGTTCCTCCTTCTCCAGCAGAGCATCTGGTGGATTTGAACCGCTCACCTCTGGGATTGCAGTGCAGCTTCTTGCCACTAGGCCATCAGAGCTCGCCTCTTATTTTCTTCTTTTTTAATTTACTATTCTTCCAAGAAAAGTGCTCTGGTGGTGCTGTGGGGTTTAGGCGTTCAGGCGCTCATCAGAGAATCAGCATTTGGAACCCAGGAGCCAATCTCTGGGGAAAAGATCAGTCAGTCGGCTTCCACGAATATTTACAGCTTTGGCAGCTGATTCCCTTACGTCCTGGGGTTTGATTGAGTCAAGTTTGACTGGACAGCAGTGATTTTGGTATTCCCCGAAGACCTTGAGAACTCTGACAGAAGCCAACTAAGGTTTCTTGTTAGCCGCTGTGTTACCATCACAATTCCTTTTCAGCAGGAGGGTGTGTGGTTCGGGGCCAGAATGCCCCCAGTGCTGTTTTCTGAGGGATTCTTACTCATAGCAGCTCTTTTAGGTCATAGTACACCTGCCAAAGTCTGTAATGTTTATAGAAACCCCCATAGGGTTTTCTGAGCTATAATCTTTCTGGCGGCAGAAAACCCAAGTCTTTGCTCCCTCGTGGGTTTGAAACACCAAACTTGGGGTTAGTAGCAGAGGGCTAACCATTCCCCCACCAGGTATTCTTTTTTTTTTAAATTTCAGTGAAAATGTACAGAGAGTTTGGATTTCCATTCATTCATTGTTGCGCTTTTCTCCCTGCCCACCCCACCCTTCCAGTTCGTTCTTCTCTTGGAAAAGTAAAAAAAAATTCTTTCATTGTTTTATAATCCCTCCTCCTAGGTCCACTCCACTATGCAGCCTTCGCTCTGGCCATGACAATAATACCTAATCACATATCTCTTTTAAACAGTTCTCTCCCTCATCTGTTTCAATGCAATACGCATTATTTATCCCATGTTTCTCAGTCTCCCCTCTACCCCAATGTCAGTCCTGTTTTACAACAGTGGCACCATGCAGTATTTGTCCCTTTGTGACTGAGATATTTCACTCAGCATAATGTCCTCCAGGGTCACCCATTTGGAATATTTCATTAGTTCCTTGTTTTTCAATGCAGCGTAGTTTTCCATTGTGTGAATATACCACAGCTTCTCTATCCATTTGTGTGTTGATGGGCACCAACTCCTTGCTATAACAAAGCCGCGATAAACGTGGGTGTGCATATATCTGCTTGGGTGGCAGTTATGGTCTCTTTGGGGTATATTCGCAGTAGTGGAATTGCTGGGTCAAATGGTATCTCTATTTGCAACTCACCAGGGCTTTTTTTGGGGAATGAATCGTGAATATGACAAAAGTGAGGCGTGGAGAGGGTGGAGGTTGGGGAGACCCGGGCCAGGATGAGCGCTGTGGTCCAGGCGTGTGCAGGTTGGGTTTATGGACTAGGCATGGGGGTGGCAAGACGAGTGGAATCTTCTGCTGTCGCTCAGGCCACCCGGGACCTCGCTCAGTACGACGCCGTCCATCACGAAGAGTTCAAGCGCTATGAGATGCTCAAGGAACACGAGAGGCGCCGTTATCTGGAATCCCTGGGAGAGGAGCAACGGAGGGAGGCAGAGAAGAAGCTGGAAGAGCAACAGCGCCGGCACCGAGAGCACCCCAAAGTTAATGTACCTGTAAGGACCCCCATTCCTCCCCACCCTACTATGTCCAAGTTGCCCACCCTGACAGTAGCCAAAGAACTACAACTCCCAGCAGCCCCTGAGGCAAAGGAGCACCTTTTTCTATACCTACCTGCCCCGGGGCCTCTTGGGAGCTGTATTTTTCTGGTTTGAACTGCATGCCACTTGCCTGGTAGGGGACGAAGAGTTTTTGGGACATCATTATAGTTTTACAGGTGGCGGCTTTTTGCATTTCTGGCTCACACGCCCTGGCCTTCCTTTCCACAGGGCAGCCAAGCCCAGTTGAAGGAGGTGTGGGAGGAGCTGGACGGACTGGACCCCAACAGGTTTAATCCCAAGACGTTCTTCATACTGCATGGTAAGATAGGGAGGGAGACACAAGATCCTCGTGGTGCTGGCCTTTTTGGGGTCTGCCTGATAAAGGGAACTCTCAGTGTCCCAGTGACTTAGTCAGAAGTCCCTGGGCATTTCCTGTTGCCAGGGCCAGGACTTTTCAGGAAAAGATGGAAATCATCCCCAGGATAAGACTGGCTGGTGTCCTCTCTAAGCGAGTCAGCTTTGGCTGGGCTGAGCCTTTCTCACCGCAAGCTAGAAGCCTGGTTCCTTCTGGAACCTATAGCCAAGGGTGTGGACTGTTTCCCACCCTTTGGAACCAAGCCTTCAAAGGCCTAGGCAGCCTACATCTAGAAATGAGGCCCAGAATTGCCAGGTATCCTCGGGTCTGCCCAGGGCTTGAGTCAGAATCTATAGCCTATCAATGGATTATAACAAGGTCTGATTCATTTATTATCAAACCCTTAACAGGCTCTCTCCAGGCACCCAGCTTTGTCTGAGATCTTGTGAAACCCAGCTGTCCCTCTCACAGACCTGGCAACCCAACAAACAGATCATTCTATATGTCAGATGGTGAGGGTGTTGACTTCAAGATGAGCTAGAATTTGACATAAGCTGCCCCCTGTAATAACATCTGTCGGGGCCAGAAATCAAACCCACTACCTCTGTGTCCATTGTGACTCATCGTGACCTTGTGGACAGTCTGGAACTCTCCTGGAAGGTTTCCAAGTCTAGAATTCCTTACAGGAAGAGAATCCCTCATCTTTTCTATGGTAGGGCAGCTGGTAGGTTCGAGCTGTTGGCTTTTTTGATTAGCAGTCCAACACTTAATCCACTGTATGACTAAGAAAGTGTATCTTAAAAACCAAACTCAGCGAGCTCTGGTGGCCTGGTGGCACGAAGCTGCAACTGCAATCTCAGAGATGCAGTTTGAATCCACCAGCTGCTCTGCTGGAGAAGGAGGAACAATCTCCTCCTGTACCAGTCAGATCTGATTTGACAGTACACACAAAAAATAATGAAATAAAGTAAATTTAAAAAAAAACAAACAAAAAAACCCCAAACTCAGGGAGCTCTGGTGGCCTAGTAGCAAAAAGCTGCACTGCAATCATGAAGGCAAGCGGTTCAAATCCACCAGATGCTCCACTGGAGAAGGAGGGGCAATCTCCTCCTGTACCAGTCGGATCTGATTCGACAATACACACACACAAAAATAATAAAATTTAAAAAAAAAACAAAAAAACACCAAACAAACTCAGAGCCACCACATCAGTTCCAATTCACAGCAATCCTTCATCAAGTTCTGAGGCTACAGATCTTATCAGACAGAGACTACCTCACGTTCCTGCATGGAGCAGATGGTGAATTCGAGTCCCCTGCCGTTCCTCTGCAGCCCAACACATAAGACACTGCTACCAGGACTGCTTAAGAAAATGCATCTTAGAATCAAGCAAATAGAATCTACCAGAAAAGTCTCATGACGTAACACCTGCTATGGAGGGAGAAAAAAGCAAAATAAGAAGCTCTGCTAACATAGAACGTTAGTACGTTACTGTAGTATGTCCCTGATGTTTCAAATCCACTAGCCTCTCTCCAGGAGAAAGATGCGCTGTCCTTCACCTCCCCTTAAGATCAACCACCTTGGGAACATGACGGAGGGTTGCAGGCTGTGAGTCAGGATTAACGCAACAGCAGTAGGTAGTTCGGAAAAGAACCCAGCAGACTTGAGGGACGACGCTTGAGAGTTTTCGCTGGAATGCTCAAGGCTTTGGTAGACCAGCACTGTCCGATGGGACATTAGACAATGATGAAGAGGGAGGGTAGCCCTTGGGACATTTCAAAGGCAACTGATAGACAAGAGGGGCCACTTAAGTACCTAAGAGAATACGCTGTCCCCTTTTCCTTATGAATCAGGGTGAAGTCTCTCTCAGGGAGGAGTGATAGGGAATGGCAAAGGACACACTGACAAAGGAGATTAATCAGAACTGGCTTTGACAAGTACTGTGGCAAATGGACAATTAAAACAGACTTTCAAGGCGGGGAATGAAAAAGAAGAACAAACTGGGGAGGAGGGTAGAGAAAATAGTGCAACAATAAATGAATGAAAACCCAAAATCTCTGTAAATGTTCATTAAAATTAATAAAATTTAATAATTAAAAAAAAGAATTATAAAAAAAAAAGAGAGAGAGAGGCCACTTAGAGAAGTGCAGTCCTGGGATTCTGAACAGGGTTCCATGTCTAGGTTATCCAGTCTGTTGGCCCCCAATTCCATGTGGTGACTGTGACTGACGATATATAGTGTGATTTTTGTCTTGATCACTATACATTTACCTGCCGAGTGGCAAGTGACCAAAACGGCAGTCTGTTGCCATTCGGTCAATTCTGAGTCCTAAGCTTTGGGGTGCACTCTTGGATAGAAATGAGGAACAGCGAGAAGCAGGCAGAGGAGATGAGAGGGGCAGCCACAGAGGAGAGGAGCAGCAAGTCAAGCAAAATATGAGCTGGAAATTTACCACTGCATTTGCAAGGGCTCAGGGCTCAAGCTGGATAGGAGCAGTGTTGGTGCTGATCTGAGAGGACTGAAGATGGGTAACGGGCAGGGGTGTCACTGAACCCCAATAGCCTGGAGCCTTTGGGCTCCAAGAACTAGACTGGCATGGGGGAGAGGCTTCCCCAGTAACCAGAACTGGGAGACAGAGGCCCCTGACACGTGGATCCCGGGAAAGGAGGTGACTCTGTGCCTATAGTTGGAGGTTAATGTATGTCAACTGCCCCCAGAATGGCCCGCCTCCATCCTGGTTGCTAGGAAACTAGCAACAGGCTTGGTGATGCGCTCAAGGCCATCATTTGATCTCCAGAGACCTCCTATTATCTATCTTCTATTAACAGTCCCCACATCAGCCCCAAATTCCATCACTAGTCGGTCTCCTGGGGACCCGACCTGCCAGTCGGCCTTCCCCCCAGGATCCCTTATCTCCCCTCAGATATCAACAGCGATGGCGTTTTGGATGAGCAGGAGCTGGAGGCTCTCTTCACCAAGGAGGTGAGCGTCCTGGAAGCTATGGGTGGGTATGGGGGACACCTTGATCAAGCACGTGCACCCCCACGGAGTCCCTCAGGCTCGAAGTTCAGGGGAAACTACAACTCCCAGCAGCCCCCGGGACAAGAAGAGCCTGCCATGAGTGGCAGGTGCCCCATGGCCTGCTGGGAATTGGAGTTCCAGCCCGTAGAAGCAGCCTTTCCCCGGGGACCAGGATGGTTTTGGGGCTCTTTGGTCTGACCCTCTCCCTCGGCCCCCACAGTTGGAGAAGGTGTATGATCCAAAGAACGAGGAGGATGACATGCGGGAAATGGAGGAGGAGCGACTGCGCATGCGAGAGCACGTGATGAAGAATGTGAGCAGAGACCCTGGCCGTGGAGGGGGAGGGGGCCCCCCAGATCTGCCTCTAACCTTTACCTGGGTCCTCAATCAGGTGGACACCAATCAGGACCGCCTGGTGACCCTGGAGGAGTTCCTGGCCTCCACCCAGAGGAAGGAGTTTGGAGACAATGCCGATACCTGGGATGTAAGGGCTTTACCCCTCTGTTTGTATCTCCCTCCCGTTCTTTGGGGAGCTCTTCCTTCCCTGGTCTGCTTCTCTCTGGATCCTCTGCCCTGTCCCTCCTGCTCAGGGCCCATGAGTCTACGCTGCCCGCCCTCTACATTTCTGTCCTCTTCTCTCCTGGGGTCTTTGTTACCTGCTCTTGGTGGCTCCCTGGTCCCCTTACTCCTGCATCTTTGGGGATTCTAACCTCACTCCCAGGCTTCGTCCTGCATCTCACCCAGCCCCAGGTCTCCTCTCTTCTCTCAGGGTCTCTGTCCACCTTCCAGGTCTCTGTCTGGGTCTTTGTCCACCCTATGGCCTCTGACACACCCCACCCCACCCCCCCGATCTTGATCCTACTCAGGTCTCACTACCCCACCCAGCCCCCTTTTGATCTCCTCCATGGGTGGGGACCCCCACTGATGGCCCCGTCTCTGCCCCCATCGCAGACAGTGGAGACGTACCCTGCCTACACCGAGGAGGAGCTGAGGCACTTTGAGGAGGAGCTGGCCGCCCGGGAGGCCGAGCTCAATGCCAAGGCCCAGCGTCTCAGCCAGGAGACGGAGGCTCTGGGCCGCTCCCAAGGCCACCTGGAGGCCCAGAAGAGAGAGCTGCAGCAGGTGACCACCTGGGGGGCCTGGGCCTCCCTTCTGCTTCCCCAGTGGCCCTTGCCCACGTCACTAGGAGTGTCCAGAGGCTGCTAAGGGCTGTCACCTCCCAACTTAACCACTGAGAAGGAGCCTTGAGTAGGAGCAGCCATCTTTTTTTAAAAAAAAAATTATTTTTTATTTTTTTGTGTGTACCATCAAATCAGATCTGACTGGTACAGGAGGAGATTGTCCCTCCTTCCCCGGCAGAGCATCCGGTGGATTCGAACCGTGCGTCTCTGGGATTGTAGTTGCAGCTCCTTGCCACTAGGCCACCAGAGCTCCCAGGAGCAGCCATCTTGAGTAAGGGCAAATGTATTCCAGCTCCCTAAGAGCTCTGCAGCTGCCATGTTGGACAAGGGCAGTGAGGCAACAGGTGGTTTGAGTTTGGGCCACAGAATCGCAAACTCAGGGGTTCCTGAGGTTCCCACTGCATGAGCCCAGCCTTGACAGCAGAGGGGGGGGCCTGTGTCCTGTCCCTCAGTGTGAGGGCTTCGCCCACGACCCTGCAGCTGTGGGGTCTCCATGGGAACTCAGCATCCTTGTCCGTGTGGCCCCACCCCCACAGGCCGTTCTGCAAATGGAGCAGCGGAAACAGCAGCAGCAGCAACAACAACAACAACAGGCCCCCAACGCCGCCGGCCCTGAGGGGCAGCTCAGGTTCCAGCCCAACACAGGTGCTGACACCTCATTCTGGGGAGCAGTATGGGACTCCAGGGTCTGAAGGAGGAGGGGGCTAGATTTGAGGATTGCTAGGTCCATGGGAAGGAGCCCTGGTGACGTAACACGCGACATGCTGGGATACTCATGGAAAGGTCAGCGGTTCGATTCCACCAGCCGCCTCCACAGGAGACGGATGGGCACGTCCCCGCCTGTAGAGATTTGCAGTCTCAGAAAACTGAGAGGGGAGCCCCTATGAGTCGGACTCGATGTTTGGGTTTGGGGTTTTGGGGGACACATGCCCCTGGGTGTGAGGAATGAGGAGGCTGTACCTGGACTTAGGGGAGAAGGGGGGCCAGGAGCTGAACTGCTGGATCTGAAGGAGGAGGAAGAGGATGGAGGTGGCGGGGAGCCCATACCCCTGGGTGAGGGAGAAAAGAAGCTTGGAACCCACATTGCTGCATCTCCGGGAGGATAGGGCCATCAGACCCATAGCTCTGGGTCCCCGGAGGAAGAGAGAGCCACACTGCCCGGTGCCAACATCCGTCCCTACATTTCCAGATGACGTGCCGGTCCCAGCTCCCGCCAATGACCAGAAGGACACAGATGCTTCAGAAAAGAAAGTTCCAGAGCAGCCTCAGCTGGACCCCAAGACCTTGTGATCTTCAGAGACCTGATTGTTCGGGTCCCTCCCAGCCCGCTGATGAGGGGAGGTCTCCTCTGAAGCCTGCGCTGGAGGCTGGTGTCTTGTGTGGCCCCTGGGAGAGGGGAGACAGACAGAGTGACATCATCTCAGATACCGCCATCCTCTTTCAGCTGCCTAAGCTTTCACAGCCCCAGGCTCTTCGTCTGTGCTCCGTCTGTCTGTCCCTCTCACTCCCGAGACACCTGCCCCCTCTAGGTCCAGCCATCTTCATGTACAAGCTCACCAGATGAATCAAATTTAGGGGGAAACCCCTTCCAGTCCCAGGCCCCTGTTAGGTGGTCTGGCCTCACTCAGCTGCCCTGGGGTTTTCCAAAGCTGCTGAAATCCTGCCCGCTGCCTGTGGCCTAGCCTCTGTGGTTGGTGGGGGCCTTGGCATAGACCCATGAGACCTTTCCTAACCATTTTGGGACCAGCTCTGTTTCAAGGACAGTGTCTCCCTAGGCTGGATGGTAAAGGCAAGAGGGTCCTCCACATCAGCTTGGAATTCCAGAGCCTGGGCCCTGCCAGAACCCTAGCTTCCACCTCAGGCCTCTTACCCCACACTCTGTCCAAGTCTATACCCACCACTGACCCTGCCCCTCAGCCTCATGGAGGCCCTCCAAGGACTGGCCCTGCCTACCACCTGGCCTCATCTGACACCTCTCTATGCCCTGCTTTGGCTCAAGTTCCATCCAAATATATTCTCTGGAACACTGGGAAGAAATGTGAGGCTCTGTGTCTCTGTATCCACCGTTCCCTCTGAAGTCCCACACTCTATGCCGCTTGCCAAAATCATGCTCACCTTTTTAAAATTCTGTTTTAAGTGTCGCTTCTGAGAAGCTCAATTCTGGAATTGTCAAGGAGTTCACAACCTTCACACATACACACACAACGCGCACACACACACGTCCTCAACAATACCTATCTGGGTTATTTATTGTCACTCAAGACCAGAAGTCCCAAGGTAGAGTGAGTGGTTAAAGAGCTTTCAGGGAACCAGGTGTATCACCTCTTTCTCTATGGTGATGTGCAGCACTTTCCTCATGGTCCCAGAGTGGCTGCTGCTGCTCCAGAAGTCACATCATCTCTGCCTTAGCAGCCAGTGGAAGAAGAGACCCATCCTGGCCTGAGTGCTAAGTGGGAGCAAACCTGTCCCCCGAGCCACCTTATCAGCTCTCCCCTATTAGGCACTAGGCCCTGGGAAAAGGCTGTCCCTCTAATAAAATGATAGCTCTCAGTCAGGATTTACCCTTGAGATGGGGATGCGGGAAGGTCTGGACCAAATCTAGGTAAAGGTGAAAGGAAGATACATGAAGAGTTGGCGTGGATTGATTTCTCTCTGGCCAGGAATAGGCTCTGAGACAGGCCTATCCTTTGTCCTGTTTGAACAAGAGTTGCAAGACTCTTCAGCTCTTCCCATAAGTGTCCACAGAGGTCTGCCACTCGGCCAGTAAGTCTGGTCCTGACGGTGCTTCGTTTTCTTGCTCTGTGGTCCCAGAAGCACTGTCTCTAGCTGACCCTCTTGATTCTGCTACTGCTGCCACCACTGTTTTCTCTGCCAGTGGCTCTTACTGTCTCCACTGTCACTAACCACTGTTTCTGTCGCTCCTGGTCAAGGAGGGCCTCAGCCCAAGGACTGTGTCCACACTGTACTCCGGCTTTTCTTTTAGTCCTGATGTCCCTCTTGCTGCCTCTGGAGGGGCTCACGTTAAGTATGATGGCAAAACCAACCAATCCCCACGTTAGCTAAGAGCGCCACATTTGCGTAGTTACTCCCAGTCATTTGGTGGGACTTAGCCAAGAAATTAAAAGGTATATCACAATGGGAAAGTGTAGTTAGAGACCTCTCTAAAGTACTGAAGCATAATGATGTCAGACTGGAGACTAAGGTCCGCCTGATATAGGCCATGGTCTTTGCAATCACTTGTTATGCATCAGAGAGCTGGACAATGACTAGGGAGGACAGAAGGAGAATTGATGCCTTTCAGCTTCCCTTCCTGCGCTGTCCCTCCACCCTCCCAAGCATGATGTCCCTCTCCAAGGACCAGTCCCTCCTTACAAAATGTCCAAAGTATGTCAGACAAAGCCTCAGAATCGTTGCCTCCAAGGAGCAGCCTGGTTTAACCCTCTGCAGGATGAATCTGTTTTCCTAGCAGTCCATGGTACTCTCAATACTCTTCTCCAGCACCACAGCTCAAAGGCATCAATTCTCCTTCTATCCTCCCTAGTCATTGTCCAACTCTCTGATGCATAACAAGTGATTGCAAAGACCATGGCCTCTATCAGATGCACCTTAGTCTCCAGAGAGACACCATTGCTCTTCAGAAATTTGGAAAGGGCAACAGCAGACTTGCCCATCGCAATACATTTTTTTATTTCGTGGCTACTGGTGCCAAGAGTGTTGACCGTGGAGCCAAGCAAACTAAAGCTGTGAACAATCTCAATCTCTTCACCATCCATCCTAATGCTGCCAATTGGTCCAGTGGTGAGAATCTTTGCCTTCTTGACATTGAGCCTAAGGTCATGATAAGTCGCAGATGACTCATGGCACATAACAATAACAAAGGATACAAGGACTTCTGATTGTGTAGTGATTAAAACACTTGGTCGCTAGCAAGTGTACACGAGACACTCCACAAGAGAAAGGTGAAATCTTTATAATACACCTGGTTCTGAAAACTCAATGGGGCAGAATTACTCTGTCCAACAGGGGCATTATAAATCAGAATTGACTTGGTAGCTGTGGATTAAAGGACTACGGCTAGGAGCATATGAAGTAACACTGTACCACACAACCTGTAAAAAATGTTGAAATTGCAATTATTTTGCCCTATGTATCCTTAGCGCCCTTACACACAGAGAATATCATACAATGTTATTTTTGGCACTAACTTTACATTCAGAAGTTGTTGGTTAACAGATGAGTTAATGAATAAATGCTCCTCTCTTATTTTCCTAGTTTGCTCCTGGCCTGGTTGCCAGGTTCTCGTACCCTTTAAGTTCACAAGTATTTTTCTTTTTCTTTCCTTTTTTTTATTTGAGAGAGAGAGAGGGAAAGAAAGAAAAAGGAAAGAAATAATAAAAGAAAGAAAGAGAGAGAAAAGAGAGAGAAAGAAAGAGAAAAGAAAGAAAGAAAAGAAAGAAAGAAAAAGAAAAAGAAAGAAAGAAAGAAAGGGAGGGAGGGAAGGAAGAAAAAAGAAAGAAGGAAGGAAGGAAGGAAGAAAAAGAAGAGGAAAGAAAGAAAAAGGAAGAAAGGAAGGAAGATAGAGAGGAAGGGAGGATAGAGAGGAAGTTCACAAGTGTTTTTCTAATTCACAAATGTGCCTCCCCTCTCACTTCATCCACCCCTTCTTCACACACCACCCCCCAGGCACAACCCCCCCTAACCTTTCACAAATTCTTCTGTGTTTGCAACTACAGCCCCCTCCCTGCTCCAGTCCCATTGCACCTAAGTGTATATTGTTTTCTCTTTATCTTTTGCCCCACACAGGCTGTCTTCTCAGCTTTGAAAATCCCTTCTCCTATTCCTTAACCATCCAGTTTCCATTGAGTGCCCTCACCCTAGGAGAGGAAAACCACCATCCAAACCCTTCAAGATGCAGGAGGAAAAACTGGAAGTTGCCATCTGAGCAACTTCTTTGCAATGAGACCAGAATGACTGGAGAGTGGCAGCCATCTCTAATATGCACACATATGTTTATTGCTATGTTGTTCACAATAGCAAAAAGATACAAACAACCCAAGTTCCCATCAAGGAATGAATGGATAGAGAAGCTGTGGTATATTCACACAATGGAATACTATGCAGCACTGAAAAACAAGGAATACGTAAAATATACGAATGGGTGATCTGGAGGATATGCTGAGTGAAATATCTCATTCACAAAAGGACAAATACTGCATAATGGCACTGTTATAAAACAGGATTGACATGGGGTTTGGGGGAAAGCTAAGAAAAGGGGATAAATAATGAACACTGCATTGGGGATGATGAGGGAAAGACCTGTTTAAAAGGAATATATGATTAGGTATTAGTTGCATGACAACAGTCCAGAATAAGAGCTGCATAGCAAAGTGGACTGGGGAGGGGTAGTAGGGAGAGGAAACTGTGCAACTATGAAAGAATTTTTTTTTCCAAAGAGAAAAGCAAACTGGGAGTGTGGATAGGGAGGAAAATGTACAACAATGAATGAATAAAAATCCAAGTTCTCTATAACCTTTCATTAAAATCTCAAAATTAAAAATGCAAAAATAACACTAAACAGAAAAAAATTAATTTTTTAATTTTAATTGAGGTTTTAGCAAAAGTTGATCGAGAACTTGGATTCCCATTCATTTATAAAAGAAATGTTTTCATAAAGGATTCTGTAGACTCTTTGTCAAAAGAGGTGAGTGTAGAATGCAATTTCAAATTCTCATGGCGTCCAGGCAAAACAAACAAACAAACAAACAAAAAATCCAACCATACAATTTCCAGACTTCCAGGTCTTGTAGAGACTGCTGGAGCATTTGAGAATATGGCCTTTAATCAACTTTCAAATCAGGAACAAAATTCATCTCTTTTGGGTGAACAAAACTCATTCACATTACAATCAAACAACAGATAGACCTCTAGGTAAACAAGAGAGCTCTGGTGGCTTTGTGGTTAAGAAACTGGTGCTGCAATCCCAAAGGCACAGAGTTCAAATCCATCATCTACTCTGAAGCAGGAGGATGGGCAGTCCCCTGCTGTGTGATTTACTGCCTCTGAAGACCCGCTGGAGGACCAGCTATGAGTGAGTTCTGACTCACCAACACTCAACAATAACATAAGCAAGGGAGCTCTGGTGGCCTAGTGGGTAAGGAGTTGTGCTGCCACCCCAAAGGCAGGTGGTTCAAACCCACCAGCTGCTCCTCAGGAGAAAGATGGGCAGTCTCCCACGATATTTACAGCCTCTAATAACTGGCTGGAGAGTCAGCAATGCCGCTATTCATACTCACATATTGTTATGTCCCATCAAATCAGAACCAACCCATAGCTGACCCTCTGGCGCGTTTTCACAGGCAGTTAATAGCACGGGAGGAGATTCCTTCACCCGCTCGTGGCCTCAAATCATACCTTCGGAGTTGCATTCACACATAAAGTAAATAATACCTAACACCGGGGAGAAGCTCACTCCTTGGAATAATCAACCATGCAAGATCAAAAGAGGAGCATTCGCCACGGGGTAAAGCTAAGGAAAATGTGAGTTAGAAGGATTGATGGAGGAGCTCTGGTGGCCTAGTGGCAAGAAACTGTACTGCAATCCCGGAGGCACGTGGTTCGAATCCACCAGATTCTCTGCTGGCAAAGAAGGGGCAATCTCCTCCTGTACCAGTCAGATCTGATTTGACTGTACGCACACAAAAAATAATAAAAGAAAATAATAGTGATAATAATAATAGTATTTTTAAAAAATTAAAATAGGATTGATGGACAGAAGAAAGGAGAACTGATGGAACGGAGGAAGTAGGAAGAGAGCAGTTTCATAATGGCTCTTGTAATTTGTTGTTATTGTTGTTATGTGCCATCAAGTCGCTTGCGACTCATAGTGACCCTGTGTACAATAGCCCTGAAATCTACCCTTTCCTGTGCCAACGTTACAGTCTCTGACACACCTACCCTCAATTACCCCGGTCACTGAATCAATCCATCTCACCAAGCGTCTTCCTCTCCTGCGCTGTCCCTCCACCCTCCCAAGCATGATGTCCCTCTCCAAGGACTGGTCCCTTCTTGCAACATGTCCAAAGTGTATCAGACAAAGCTTCAGAATCCTTGCCTCGAAGGAGCAGCCTGGCTTCACCCTCTCCAGGATGAACCTGTTTGTTCTTCTAGAAGTCCATGGTATATTCAACACTCTTTTCCAGCATCACAGCTCAAAGGCATCAATTCACATTCGGTCACCTCTAGTCATTGTTCAGCTCTCTGATACATAGCAAGCAATTGTGAAGACCATAGCATGGATCAGGCGCACCTTAGTCTTCAGACTGACATCGTTACTCTTCAGTACTCTTGAGAGGTCCCTAACAGCTGACTTTCCCAATGCAATTCATCCTTTGATTTACTGGCTGCTGGTACCAAGGGTGTTGATTGTGGAGTCAAACCATCTCTTCATCATCTCTCATAATTCTGCCTATCAGACCAGTGTTGAGAATCTTTGTTTTCTTCACGTTGAGCTTCAATCCATATTGAAGGTCTTTGACCTTCTGCAGCAAGCTTCAGGTCTTCTTCAGTTTCAGCAAGCAGGATTGTGTCATCTGCATAAAACAGGTTGTTGATGAATCTTCCTCCAATCCTGATGATTCTCCTCATAGAGCCCTGCCTCCCAGATGATCTGTTCTGCATGTAGATTGAAAAGATATGGAGACAGGATACATCCTTGGCATACACCCTTCCCAATTTTGA
>NW_006399986.1:3978703-3979880 GCF_000299155.1 Elephantulus edwardii | reverse complement strand
AATGAATGAAAACCCAAAATCTCTGTAAATGTTCATTAAAAGTAATAAAATTTAACAATTAAGAAAAAAACACTCCTTTACTGTGTGAAGTTTCAGGGATTAGGTTGGAAATATCTCAATGGGAGACCTTTCTGATGGATTGGATGAGCATATTTTTCACAGATAACACATCTATATGAATAACCCATAAAATAAGAATAGCAAGCAAGGAAACTAGCTTAAATAGCAAACAAGCGAATATGCTAAAATAGGAAACTAACACAAGAGAGCTTTGTGTGATTTAAAAAGCTGTACATCACACATACTTGTGTTAAAATATAATATGCAAATCCTGAAAAATATGGTGTGTAAAAATATGGCATGTAAAACCCCCAAAATATATGCTGTTAATCCTAACTTCCATCTGTAGTCATAATAGAAACTGTACTTATAATCTCCCAGAGAAATGAACTGTCTCTTGTGGGAAACCAAATTTCATACAAACTATTTATAATCAACCAAATGCTGTATCAGGATATGAGGGTGGCTGGGACACAAGCTGGAATTCACCCTGAAGCACTAACACAGATTTTTGATGTTTACAAGGGTAGGCGCTAAGACAAACCTTTAGCATTTACATGATTCTTGTATTTGCTGATCCCTCCCTCCTGAGTCGAGCATAAGGTTTTCAATAGAAAGAGCTTGGCTTCATTTGCACAGAATTCTCTTTGTGATTTGCTCCCAATTTTCAATAAAGGGACAGGGAAGCTGCCACCTGCTTTACCTCTCTGTTTACTTACACGTTGTTAGTGTTTTGTCTCTGTTATTAATATAGATTACCCTCCATCAAAAACAATGTCATGTTATCAACAACCTATGTTACACAGATGACACAACCCTGCCTGCCAAAACTGAGAAAGACCTGAGGCATTTGCTGCAGAAGGTCAAGGACTGCAGCCTTGAATATGGATTGAAGCTCAGTGTCAAGAAAACAAAGATACCCACCACTGGACCGATTGGCAGCATCATGATAGATGGTGGTGAGATTGAGGTTGTGACCAGCTTCAACTTACTTGTCTCTACAATCAACACTCTCAGTAACCAGCAGCTAGCAAATTTAAAAACAAAACAATTGCATTGGGAAAAATCTGCTGTCAGGGACGTCTTCAGAGTACTGAAGAGCAACAATGTCAGTCTA
>NW_006399986.1:3964495-3977058 GCF_000299155.1 Elephantulus edwardii | reverse complement strand
TTCAGTGACTGGGGTAATCGGGATGGGTGTGTCAGAGGCAGTGAGATTGGCACAGGATAGAGCAGAGTTCAGGGCTGTTGTACATAGGATCGCTATGAGTCGCAAAGGACTCGACGGCACTTAACAACAACAACCAGTCTTTCAAAACATCAAAGGAGATGCTAAGATGGATGGAGACATTTGAGGGATCACTAAGCAGAAGCTAAAAAGAAGAGGCTCTTTTTCCCAAAAACCAAATCAAAGAGGAAGACTTGCCCCAGACTTGGCGTTCTGAATTTGAACTTCTAACAATTTGCACTGGCAAAATCTGTTGTCGGGGACCTCGCCAGAGTACTGAGAAGCAAGGATGTCAGCTTAGAGACTGAAGCATGCCTGATATAGGCCATGGTCTTCACAATTACGTGCTATGCATCAGAGAGCTAGACAATGACTAAGAATGACAGAAGAAGAATCGATGCCTTCGAGTTGTGGTGCTGGAGAAGAATCTTGAACATACATACTACCATGGACCTCCAAGAAAACAAATAAGTCTGTCTTGGAGAGGGTGAAACCAAGTTTCATCTTGGAGGCTAGAACTTTGAAGCTCCATCTCACATACTTTGGGCATGTGGCCAGGAGGAACTGGTCCTTGGAGAAGGACATTATGCTCTGAAGGGTGGAGGGACAGTACAGGAGAGGAAGCCCCCAGATGAGATGGATTGATACAGTAACTGGGGCAATGGGAGGAGGTGTGTTGGAGTCAGTAAAACTGTCTCAAGATAAAGCACGCGTCAGAGCTGTTGTACATAGGGTCGCTATGAGTCACAGGTGACTCGATAGCACATAACAACAACAGTCTCCTAAACTGAGAAAAAAAATAAATGTCTATTAAAGCCACTCCCTTGTGGTATATCTGTTACAGCAACAGTAGGAAATTAAAGGAGACATTAACTGCCTCCCAAAAGGGAACAGCGAGTGGGTGAGGTTTGCTTTTGAGCCTCAATCATTTCTCAGCCCAGATCATGACTCCCAACAGGTCTCGGGAGAGACAGAAGAGAAAAAGACAAGCAGAGGGAGAAAAAGATTAAAAAGGAGATGGGGGGAAAAAATTTAAAAAAAAAGGAGATGGGGCGATACTCTCTGATTCTTCCTGCCTACATCTTCCACATCCTGAATGAGAGGAACTTGTATTTTTGTAAGAAATTCCTTGTTATGTCATTCATTTATTCCTCAGTCCCCTTGTCTCCCTTCACATCACCGGGAACCAGCCAAGAATGCTTGGTGACAGTGTGTAAAGCTTCCTTCCATATTTCCCCCCCTCCATTTTTATAATAGCAGTGTTCTACAGTATTTGTCCTTTTGTGTCAGGTTTATTTCACTCAGCACTCTGTCCTCTACATGCATCCATGCGACCTGGTATTTCTAGATTTCTCTACTGCTTCTCAGGGTTGTATTTTGTGTCCCACAACATTCTGTGTCAGCATACTTCTGACTTTTTCTTTTCCTTCCCACATCACTCTCCCTCATTTTATAGCTAAACAAGAGAGACGGAAATTCTAGAGAGGTGTACCTCCCCTAAGCTCTCGTGGCTTAATGGTAAGGAGTTACACAGCCAACCCAAAGGCAGAGAATTAAGATCCACCAGCTGCTCCATGGGCGAAAGATGGGCAATCTCCTATCGTGTGATTAACTGCCTCTGAAAACACACTGGAAAAGTCAGTTACGAATTAGTTGTGATTTGATAGCACATAACAGGAACAACATTCTACATCGGTCTATCTTCTGTTTTTATATATTCTGCAAAAAACGTTATTTTCTTTATGTCTATTGCTCACCTCTCCCTCCCTTTTATCTCTTTTAACCCTCCAAGATTGTCCTGTATGTAAATTGTATTCTTCCTTTTCCTTCCTTCCTTTCTTCCTTCCTTTCTTCCTTTCTTTCTTTTCCTCTTTCCTTCCTTCCTTCTCCCCCTCCTCTTCCTCTTCTTTCTTTCTTTGCTTTCTTTTCTTTCTTCCTTCCTTCCTCTTTCTCTTTCTTTCTTTCTTTTCCTCTTTCCTTCCTTCCTTTCATCCTTCTCCTCCTCCTCTTCCTCTTCTTTCTTTCTTGCTTTTCCTTCCTTCCTTCCTTTCCTTCCTTCCCCTTTCTCGCTCTCTTTTTCCCTCTCTCTCCCTTCCTTCCTCCCCTTTTCTTTTTCTTTTCTTTCCTTTTCCTTCCTTCCATCCACGTTGATGGTCTACTACCATAATTGCCCTTTTTTTGTTTGCTTTTTGTTTTTTCTTTTCTTATTGTGCACCGACGAATTGGATCCAACTGGCCCAAGGAGAGATTGATCCTCCTCCTCCAGTGGAGCATCTGGGGGATTCGAACCACACGCCTTCAGGATTGCAGCGTGGCTTCTTGCCACTAGGCCACCAGAGCTCCCTCATAATTGTCCTTTTGTGACACATGACTCAGCAGCATCTGCCCTCATCCGTGCTGTGCAGTGTCTCATTCGTCCTTCACTGTCTCTAGTGCCCCGTTGCGTGAGCGTACCAGTTTCCTGCGTGAATGTACCACTGTTGCTCCAGCCATTCGTTCAGTGCTCATCAGCACTCGGGTTGTTTCCAAATCTTCACTATTGCAAATAAAACTGCTATAATAATAAACAATGGATTACAGTTCCTTTGCATCCTGCTTTTGTCCACTTTGTGTGTTAACAGTTGAGAGAGTTTCTAGGCGCCCTGGGGAAACAAAACGTTTGTGTGACTTGCTTTAATGCGACACTAAGTGCAGAGTCCAACACGCTATCTCTGCGGTGTACCTGGATAAATGTGTCACCATATGTCACAGTCCTTTGAGCAGCTCTGCAGGTCTGTTGGGCTCAGTCACTCACTGTTCCCTGCTCTCTGGCCTTTGACTCTTGCCTGGGGGACCACCCCCCTTCATTCGCAGGGCTGCCTCTCAGGTACCAAAGGTGCTGGACCTGCTAAGCGGAAGAGTGGTTTTTCAGGTCAGCAATTTTCCTTACTTTATCATGAATTAAATGAGTCCACTGCATTCTCTCCGTATATGGACTCTGGGACCACCTTGGCACAATCTCAGCTCTGGCCCTTCCAGCCTCAAACTGAGCAACCTTGACAGAGGTTCTGAACCTCTCTGTGCCTCCATCTCCTCTTCTGCTGATGGGAGATGCATTTGAGTTAACTACAACTTCACAGAGACCCCATGAATAGGGCCATCCTTACAATCTCCACCAGCGAGGTGAGGTTCAAATCTAACATCTACTGGTCAAATGTTTGACTTCAGCCCTCTCTCCCCCCAAAAAATTCCCTCACTGTTGTCGAGTCAATTTCAACCCATGAATACCCTCCACTGAGTCTCTGAAGCTATAAATCAATGTATGCTTGTATTTTAATTGTGATTGAGTATTCTAAGTGCTAAGAATCTCCTTCAAGTTGCTTATCACCATCTAGATATGTCTGTTGTTTGGCTGCACCTTGGACCACAGAAATATTCAAAGGCTCAAATCAAAGGGCGGCCATGTCTTACTGTATGCGCCTTGGAGGTTTAATATGTTTAATATGTGCAGCTACAAGGGAGCTCTGGTGGCTTAGTCTGCAGAGAGCTGTGCTTCTAACCCAAAGGCTTAGTCCCTGTGGCAGTTCAAATCCACTAGTGGCTCTGAGGGAGAAAAAAGGGGCAAATTACAGCCTAAGGAAACCCACAGCTATTTACAGCCTAGGAAGACCCGCTGTGTCAGCTACAAGTTGGTTCTGGTTAAGGACAGTGAGTCTAAGTTTTGAGTTTTGAAACTGCATGGTGGGGTGGTGCACCTACGGCTTCCTGTGAATGGGATGTCTGTAAATACTGGGAATGCCTGAGATCAGCAGTCTGTGAGCACGTGGTTCTTACAAGTCTCTTCGGAGTGTGATTGTTGTTAGGTGCCATCAGTCGACCACCACTCATAGCGATCCTATGAGCAATAGATCTGAACCCTGCCGTATCCTGTGCCGTCCTCACCATCTCCAACACTTTCAAGTCCATTTTAACAGCCGCTCTGGCAAGCTCTGGTGGCCTAGCGGCAAGAAGGTGCACTGCAGTCCTAGAGGTGCTTGGTTCGAATCCACCAGATGCTCTTCTGGAAAAGGAGGGGCAATCTCCTCCTGTACCAGTCAGATCCTATTTGACGGTACACACACACAAAAATAAGATTAAAAGCAAAACAAAAAAACCAGTCACTCTATCAATCCATCTTGTTGAGGGTCTTCTCTTTTACTGAACCCCTCCTCTTCCCAACATGATGTCTTTTTCCATAGACAGGCCCCTCTTGACACGTCCATGCATGTGAGATGAAGTTTCACCAACTTTGCATGTAAGGACCATTCTGGTTGCATTTCTTTCAAGACATATTTGCTTTCGCTCTTTTCTACAGTATATTTAATGCTCTTGGCCAATATCATAATTCAAAGGCGTGGACTCTTTCTTAGTCTTCCTTATTGATTGTCCAACTTCCAGATGCATACAAAGAAACTGAAAATACCGTGACTTCGATCAGGTGCACCTTAGTCTTTAAACTGACATCCTTGCTGTTTAACACTTTGGAGAGGTCCTTGACAGCAGATTTTCCCAACGCAGCACACCTTTTGGAGTTTTTTGGGTTTTGCTATGGTTTTTAAAATTTTTTTAATTAATTAATTTTAATGAAAGTTTACAGAGACTTTAGATTTCCATTCATTTATTGTTGCCCTTTTCCCCCTGTCCAACCTCCCCACCAGTTCACTCTTCTCTTTGAAAAGTAAAAGAGAAATGCTTTCATTGTTATACAATCCCTCCCCCCTAGACCACTCCACTATGTAGCCTTCGTTCTGGACTCCTATCATGACAATAATACCTAATCACATATCGCTTTTAAACAATTCTCTCCCTCATCTGTTTCAATGCAGTATACATTATTTATCCTATCTTTTTCAGTCTCACTCCAACCCCCATGTCTGTCCCATTTTACAACAGTGGCCCTATGCAGTATTTGTCCTTTTGTGCTGAGATATTTCACTCAGCATAATGTCCTCCAGTATCATCCATCTTGCATAATATTGCATGAGTTGCTTGTTTTTCAATGCAGCATAGTATTCCATTGTGTGAATATGCCACAGCTTCTCTATCCATTCCTTTATTGATGGGTGGAGTATTTGTTATGTATGTTTGAGTTGGAACCGATTCATAGTAAACCTTCCAGAGAGGTTTTTAGAGGCTGGTGGATTGCAGCTTCTTATCACTAGGCCTTTAGAGTTTCCCTAATCTTACTTGGGTGTTTATCAAACAGTGACGATTATCTAATCCCCTGCCAAGGTAAAGTTAGGTCAGTTCTCTGTCAATTGATTCCTTCCTTCCTCCCTCCCATTCTCTTTTTTCCAATTGATTTCTAGAATAATTTACAATGTGTGTTTCACAGATAGTTCCATTGCTAACCTCAAAGTTATCAGTTCGAACCCGCCAGCAAGCATTTCCACAGGAGAAGACACGCAATCTTCTGTCGTCGGAAACCTGCTGGACAGTCAGCGAAGAGTTGACTCCGACAGGAAGGGACTAAGTTTAAATTGCATCATAGACTTCCTAACTTAGTGAATCTTCCTAATAAGTGTCCCTTATGGTTTTAGGGGCACCATTCTCACTTGGAACAACTAGTCGGTTCAAACTGCAAGCAAGTCAATGCTTTTGACGTCTGAGCCAACAGAGAAAGTCCCTTCAAATGCGGCGCTTCCAGGACGCTGCAGCGCTAAGAAATTAAACCCTTTTTGAGCTCTCCAGGCCCCAAGGCAGGACCAATGTTGCGCTCTTCCAATGGCAACGCTAGAACTAATGTTCTGGGCGTGGCCTCAATAAGCATTGGTTAACGGAGAGTTAACGGCCAATGAGGAGCAGCATGAGCTCAAGGGGGTGGAGTCTCCCATGCGGGCGGGGCATCATGTCTTCAATTTAAGCTTCTTGGTTCCGGGCCCTTTGAGACTCTGGTTGGCAGGTATGGCGCTCCGTTGGGGAATCGTGTCCGTCGGCCTCATCTCCAGCGACTTCACGGCCGTCCTGCAGTCGCTGCCTCGCTCCGAACATCAGGTCCACTGTCCTCTGCAGTCCTGGGGATGAGGGGACGAAGGAAGCCGAAAGAGTAGAGTAGGGATCTCCCTGCTCTGCACGCTGCCCTGTAAACGCGAGTTATTGAGGTTTGGGGGTGGGGTAGTCTTGATCTAAGCTGTGAAAGAAGCAATTTAGACTTTCAAACCCATTGAGACAGCGATCCTGTAGAACAGAGTAGAACTTTCCTATAGGTTCCTAAGGCTGTCTGTAAACCCTTCTTTTTTTGTAAACAAAAAAATCTTTAGAGAAGCCGACCACCATTACTTCCCACCCCAGAGCGCAGCAGGTGGATCTGACAGCAAACTTTTGGGTTATCAGCCCTACACTTAACTCACTGCGCCACCAGGGCTCCTAATTTAAGAGGTTTGACCCATGCACAGCCTCCTCATTGTTCCAGTCCTCTCTGTCTTGGAAGTTGTAGCCTGTCCCTGTCACCAGGCCTCCTCCATCACCACTCCACCATCCACCTGTTCCCCTCCCCGCCCTGCGCCTGCCTTCTCCTTGAACCCGATCCTTTATCTTGAGCATGGCTCCCCTCCAGGTGGTGGCGGTGGCAGCCCGGGACCTAAGCCGGGCGAAGGAGTTTGCTCGCAAATATGACATCCCCAAGGCATATGGCTCCTACGAGGAGCTGGCCAAGGACCCGAACGTGGGTGAGTGGTTCTCCTACGCAGCCCGGTTTCCTGGGAAGCGGAGCGATAAGAATAAGTTTAGTGTTACAGTTCACTTAGGGCCAGGCTTCTGCCATTGCATTTCTGAAGAAACACAGGGCGCCCTGCAAGGATTCAAACATAGGCAAGCTTCTGGGTTTGAAAGTGGTGAGCATTAAGAAGCAAGGCTTACGTTGTGAGCGCGACCCTGGCTCAGATTAACTCCCCCCCCAAAAAAAACAAAAACAAAAACAAAAAAAACCCCCAAAACAAAAAACCCATCTGTTGGCATCTAGTTCATTCCAACTTGTCAACCCTCGGTCAGTTTCCAAGGCTGGTATATTGTTACAGGAGAAGGCAGCTCGTGGATTCGAAGTACAAACCTTTTAGTTAGCAGACCAATACCTAAGGCTTTATGCCACCGTAGCTCCTCATTTACTGAAGTCCACTTTACCTGCAATTTACAGTATTTCATCTGCAAAACCTGCAAGGTCATGTTTATTTAAGGTTGTTTCAAGGTCGCTAGGTGGCGCCAACAGCCGCGTGTTGAACTATTACATGAAAGGATGATGGTTCAAACATAACCAAGTACTTCTGAAGGGTGTTCTGCTTACTAACTAAAAGGCCAATAGTTTGAATCTACCTTCTGCTCAACCAGAGAAAGCTGTAACAACAGTCCCCTCTTATAGGGGACACAGGCTTGAAAACTATAGGCTTGATGAATCAAAATTAATTGGATCATAACTTTTGTTTATACTGTCCAGTCAGAAAGGGGCTCACAACTGACCCTCCAGTGGGTCTTTAGAGGCTGTATATCGCATAGGAGGAGAGTCCCCATCTGTCTTCCACGGAGCAATTGGTGGGTTCAAACCATCAGCCTTTGGGGTAGTAGCGCCAGTTTTCTATTAGGCTACCAGAGCTCCCTGAATAGTAACTAGCAGTAACTACAGTGTGTAAGGGATGATTTTAAAAAACTTAATGGTGACAGCAACTGAGTAGATCAGAACCCAATTGCTGCCTAACTCATGGAGACCCGGTGTATGTCAGAATAGAACCGTGCCCCACAAAATAGTCAGTGGCTCGTTTGTTCAAACGTAGATTAGGCTTGAACCACAAACTTTTCAGTTAGCCTCCAAAACTCGATGAGCGGTAACTCTGAATCGGAATCGACTCAAAGACAGTGAATCTGCATTTCTTTTTAATCTGCCTTTTTTTAACATAATTCCGTTTTATTTCTGCATTTTTAAAGATTACTTCATTATTGTTGTCTGTCATCGAGTCAGATCTGACTCAAATTTGATTACAAGAAGTTGACCCTCCAGAGGGTTTATAAGAGGCAATAAATCATAGGGGAGGAAATTGCCCATTTTTCTCCTGCGAGGCAGCTGGTAGATTCGAACCATTTGTCTTTGGATTGGTATTACAATTCCTTACCACTAAAGCACCAGAGTGACGTCATTGCTCTTCACCCCCCCCCCTTTCTAGAAGTTTAGGGTCCAATCACATGGCCTTTCTCTTTGGTGAGACCGGCCCCTGGCTCCCTGATATGTGGAGGGCGTGACCTCCACCTTGTGGGCGGGGCTAAGGCACATCGTGGGCGGGGCTTATGGAGTCTTGACTTCTCTCCACATCCTAGAGGTGGCCTACATTGGTGCCCAGCACCCCCAACACAAAGCTACGGTGATGATGTGCCTTGCGGGTGGCAAGGCGGTCCTGTGTGAGAAGCCCATGGGTGTGAACGCTGCAGAAGTCCGAGAAATGGTTGCCGAGGCCCGATCCCGAGGCCTCTTCCTCATGGAGGTGAGGACACAGAGCCCCTCCAACATCCAACACGGCTGCCTGCCAGTAGTAAACATGGCTTTCGGTGGCTCCTTGGGGGGAAAAAAAACACAGGGCTTGCCAATAGTTAAGATGGACACACGTGTGACCCAGAGTCCATGGATTTGCCCAGGGCAGAGATGAACTATGATATGGAATATACTGTTAGCATCTCTCAGGGTGAGAGCTGTTGCATTTGAACTCTGGCAGTCATGGCTACCAGACGGATCCGTTGTCAGTCTTCAGAAAATGATGCTTTGGTGAAAATGGTGCAGATGACAAGGGACCCAGTTTTCGTGGATTTAGAGGAATTGTTATTATTTTTACATACCATTGAGTCAGAAGCAACTCATAGCTGACCCTCCATTGAATTTGCAAAGGCAATAAATTACAAGGGAGGAGATTGCCCGTCTTTCTCCTGTGGGCAAACTGGTGGATTTGAACCTTGTGCCTTTGGGTTGGCAGCTCAACTTCTTATAACGAAGCTACAAGAGCTGAGGCAGAAACAGGCAAGGTTTTGATCTGTTGTACATAAGATTTCTCAGTAACGCCTAACAATAATATCAAGTCGTTGATTTCAAACCCTTAACACAGAACTTCCCTAAAGGGTTACCAACGCAGTAATCTTTATGGAGATAGATTGCCTCATCATTGTTCAAGAGCAGCTGGTGGACTTGAACCACCAACCTAGGAGACTACCTAGCCCCATTTCCCTGTAACCTCCTTCTGCTCTCTCTGGTTCACAGGCCATCTGGACCCGCTTTTTCCCTGTCTCAGAGAGTCTCAGGGCTGTCTTGGCACAGGGAACACTGGGAGACCTTCGGATGGCCCGGGCAGAGTTTGGGGTGGACCTCACCCACGTGCCCCGGGCTTTGGACTGGGCACAGGCTGGCGGGGGCCTGCTAGACATCGGGATCTACTGTGTGCAGTTCATCTCCATGGTGTTTGGTGGGCAGAAGCCTGAGAAGATTTCAGCCATGGGAAGGCGCCATGAAACCGGTACGGATTAACAAAGAGGGAGTGTTGGGGGCCAGGTGGCTCAGTGGTTAGATATGCAGCTGCGGACTGAAAAGTCAGTGGTTTGGACTCAGCCAACAGCGCCTTGGAAGAAAGGCCAGCAGCTATCTCTCTGCTTCTGTAAAGATTATTGCCTCAAAAACACTACTGTGTCAGGTGTGGTTCCTATAAGCAGAAATCAACTCATTGGCAATAAGTTTTTTAAAATTCAAAGGCCAGAGAGAGAAAGCCTTCCCGCAGACTCGGCTGTTGAACTGTTTTGACTCGTAGAGCCCCACTGAAGGGTTTCCTGGCTATACAGCTTTTTTTTTTAAAAAAAATTCTTTTTATTAATTTTAATTAAAGTTTACTGAGACTTGGCATTTCCAGTCATTCTTGGTTGCACTTTTTCCCCCACCCACCCCCTTTTCCCTAATTCACTCTTCTCCTTGAAAAGAAAAACTCATTGTTATGCAATCCCTCCACCCAAGTCCACTCCACTGTGCAGCCTTCACTCTGGACTTCCGTAATGACAAGAATACCCAATCATATATCCCTTTTAAACAGTTCTCTCCCTCATCTGTTTCAATGCAGTATACATCATTCCTCCCCTCACTTCTCTGTCTTCCCTCAACCCTGATGTCAGTCCCATTTTACAACAGTGGCCCTATGCAATATTTGTCCTTTTGTGACTGAGATATTTCACTCAGCATAATGTCCTCCAGAGTCATCCATTTTGCATAATATTTCATGAGTTCCTTATTTTTCAATGCTGCATAGTATTCTATTGTGTGAATATACCAGAGCTTCTCTATCCATTCGTTTGTTGATGGGCACTTGGGTTGTTTCCAGCTCTTTGCTATTGCGAACAAAGCTGCAATAAACATGGGTGTGCCTATATCTGTTTGGATGACAGCTATGGTTTCTTTAGGGTCAACTCCCAGTAGTGGATACGGTGTCAAATTGTATTCCTATTTGCAACTTTTTGAGAAAGTGCCATACAACCTTGCATAGTTGTTGCACCATTTTACACTCCCATCAACAGTGAATAAGGGTTCCAGTTTCTCCACAACCTCGCCAGCATTTGATGTTTGCTGCTCTGTTAAATTTTGCTATTCTTACTGGGGTGAGATGATATCTCATAGTTATTTTGATGCTAAAAATCTTTTCATGAGGAGAATGTGCATTTTGGTCCTTTGTGGTGACTGGTGGACTCAAACTTCTGACCATTCTGGTTGCCACCCAGCATGGAAACAACCATGGTGACAACAGAAGCCCTGGTTGGCCTGGGAAATGTAGATCTCTGTTTTGGGGCGTTGGTGGCAGAGTTTTTAAATGTTTTATTGTTAATCACAAAGTTAGGGATTCGGACCCACCAGCTGTTGTTCTGTGGTGGCCTGATCCCATATGAGTACAGCATGGGAAACTCTGAAGGACAGGTCAGCTCTGTTCGGCCGGGTCTCTATGATTTGAAATTAATTCTCTCGTAATAGTACTCGAGAGTGATCACGCAGAGCTGGAGTCAAGTCTTCTTGCTAAGAGGAGTGAGTTGGACAGCACCAAGAACTTCCCACCTGAAATCAGAGTGGATGAGAACTGGTGTGCTTGGCAAGCTGTGCACTGCGATTCCCTGTGTGAACTTGGCCAAGACACTCAACACCTCTAAACGTTAGTGAAAATGTCAACAACTGGGCGCTCTGGTGGCCTAGTGCAAGACGCTGCACTGCAATCCCAGAGGTGTGCGGTTCGAATCCACCAGATGCTCTGCTGGAGAAGGAGGGGCAATCTCTCCCTGTACCAGTCAGATCCGATTTGACGGTAAATACACACACACACACGCACACATTTTTAAAAAATGTCAACAGTTGAGATTTCGTTAAGGGTTAATGAAAATGAATATAGAGGAAAATGTAAACAGCTGATCTCATAAATTTTACATTTTTTAAAATTTTCTATTTTTTTATGTTGCCTTAATATTTGCTATATAATAGACTGGCCCCAAATGTCAGTGCCTTAATGTTACAATTATTTCTTTTTTTTTCTTTGCTTTTTAAAAAATTATTTGTGTGTGTGTGTGTATGTGTGTATACCGTCAAATAGAATCTGATGGGTACAGGAGGAACAATCATTTCTTGACTTGTGCCTCTGTGGGTTGGCACTTTGGGCTGTGCTCAGCCCGGCTGGTTCTTCTGCTCGGCTCCTGCATACGAGTACAGTCAGCCAGCAGCGGCCTGGGGCCGGATGGTCAAGGACTGCCTCACCTGTCTGGACTTGCAGGTGGCAGGTTATTTGTCTGGGGACCCTGGGGTAAACCCACGTATAACAAAACCTTCAATCCTTTCTGTGGGTGCTTTGCAGGCCTTCTGTCTTGCCCACGGCTCCTCAGGCCTCCTAGGACCCCAGAGGCCAGGCCTGGCCCCTGATCTCTGTCTCCCCTTCCCCCCCCGCCCCCGCCAGGTGTGGATGACACAGTGACCGTGCTGCTGCAGTACCCAGGAGGGGTCCATGCTAGCTTCACCTGCAGCATCACCGCCCCGCTGACCAACACGGCCTATGTGACCGGCACCAAGGGGATGGCCCAGGTGAGGCTGGCGTGGGGGGACTCCAGGCTGGGCATCGAGGCAGTGGGAGAGGGACACCTCGGCTATGGGAGGCTGGATGTGGGCTGACCAGTGCTTTTCGCAGTTACTAAGGAATCCATCTTCCTGAGTAACCAGGCCGACCGATATGGTGTTTGGACCCCTGAGCTCTCTCTGGAGAGTGGACAATATCAATTTACAGCCACTGAGTCAATTCCAACTCACAGTGACCCTGCAGGACAGAGTGCAACTGCCCCATAAGAATAGCTAGACTTGGGGGAGCTCTGGTGGCCTAGTGGCAAGAAGTTGTACTATAATCCCAGAAGTCAGCGGTTCAAATCCACCAGATGCTCTGCTGGAGAAGGAGGAACAATCTCCTCCTGTACCAGTCAGATCTGATTTGACGATACACACACACAAAATAATAAAA
>NW_006399986.1:3955921-3964260 GCF_000299155.1 Elephantulus edwardii | reverse complement strand
AAATTTACAGAGACTTTGGATTTCCATTCATTCATTGTTGCACTTTTCTCTCCTCCCAACCCTCTCCCCTAGTATACTACCCTCTTGGAAAAGTAAAAGAAAAATTCTTTCGTTGCTTTCCAATCCCTCCCCCCCAGGTCCACTCCACTATGCAGCCTTCGCTCTGGACTTCTGTTATGACAAAAATACATAATCATATATCCCTTTTAAACAGTTTTCTCCCTCATCTGTTTCAATGCAGTATGCATTATTGAACCCATCTTTCTCAGCCTTTCCCCAACCCCAAGGTCAGTCCTGTTTTACAACAGTGGCACCATGCAGTATTTGTCCTTTTAAGAAAAATTCTTTCATTGTTATATAATCCCTCCTTCCAGTTCCACTCCACTATGCAACCTTCATTCTGGACTCTTGCCATAACCATAACACCCAATCATATATCGCTTTTAAACAGTTCTTGCCCTCATATGTTTCAATGTGGTATACATAATTTATCGCATCTTTCTCAGTCTCACCCCAACCCTGATATCAGTTCCGTTCTACAAAAGAGGTATGCAGTATTTGTCTTTTTGTGACTGAGATATTTCACTCAGCATAATGCCCTCCAGGGTCAGCTATTTTGAATAATATTGTATGATTTCCTTGTTTTTCAATGCAGCGTAGTATTCTATTGTGTGGATATACCACAGTTTCTCTATCCATTACTTTGTTGATGGGCACCTAGGTTGTTTCCAACTCTTTGCTATTGTGAACATGGGTGTGCAGACTTGCTATTTTTTTTTCACTATCAACGTGACTTTTATTATAGTTAATTTATGACCCTAATTCACCATTATAATTAAAGCTTATTCAGAAAAATAAATAGGCATTATAATGACAGAAGACTTTTCAAACACTTTATCCCACATGATATTCAAAAGTAAGCAAACATCTTCAAAACCACATTCAAGAAGCTGATGAAAAAGTTGTGGCCGTTTCCAAGACACATTGGCCAAACCATTGTTAATTCTCAACAAAGTTCTTATCTGTTGGATACCTGCTCTCACAGTTAATATTACATTAGATGCTTCAGAACAAGTAGTTTGACTTTCAATAAATATTTAAAAATATATGTTCAAGATTTATAATATTATTCACAGAATCCTTGGCATAGTTGTGTTTTAGGTTTTTTACTGCTTCGAAATCTGAGGTTCATGTTGTATCTCTTCTAGTCCCAAAAGCTGTGTTTTGAGTTCTCCAGGCTTTGGTGGAATTTCAGGCATTGTCAGGTCTGGCTGGTAGTACCGGTGCACCACTTCGGCCCCTGCGCACATGGCCAGCAGGCTGGACGCGAACATTTTCAGATAGGTGGGCCAGGGCACACCCGCGGGCATGGTCAGCGGGCTCTGGAACGGAAGACCAACACCAAACAGCCGACTTGCTATTTTTTAAAAACTTTTTATTGTGATTTGATTCAAAGTTTAAGAGTATGTATTAGTGTTCCAATCAACCATTCACATGCATTTTGTTTAATGATAATCTCCACACCAAAGCAGCATACGTCCTACTTCCTCCTTATAAATCTTGTTTCCATTAATTTCCCCTTTCCTGCCCTCTAAGCTTCAACTCTAGGCTAATGCTGCCTCATTCATCTTTTTTTTGTTTGTTTGTTTGTGTGTGAGAAAAATTTGTATGTAGACCTAGCCAGCTGGACTCAGCGTAGATGATCCCAATTTTGTTGGCAACATCCAAAACATTATAGTCAGGAGCAAGTTGACCATAGGCCTTCTTCTCTCCATCAGGCCTGATCGAGGTGTTGGTTGACAATGGCCACATCAATGTCATATAGAGCTTCTTTACAGCTTGTTTGATCTGGTGCTTGTTGGCCTTGACATCCAGTGAACACAAGTGTGTTGTTATCTTCTATGTTCTTCATGGCTGACTCAGTGGTCAGAGGAGACTTGAGGATGGCATAGTGGCCAAGCTTGTTTCTCCTGGGGGTATTTGGGCTGCATCTGGAGTATCAGTGTCTTAGTCCACTGGAAGGGGGGTGACATGTGGATCTTCTTTTTTTTTTGTGGTTGTGGATGCCCTTCAGGATGCCTTCTTGACCTTTAACGTCTTTGCTTTGGCTTCAGTTTTGGGAGGGGCAGTGACTCCTTTGCTTTCAACACCATCTTCATAGAAAGGTGCCTCACTGATCTCATATGATTGCTTCATTATCCTAATACTCCTACATGGCTACCTACTATTAGGCTGATAGTTGATCTCTGTGAGTGAATTCAGTTCTAGGCTCAAAAGTCACAAAAGCCTCAAAAGTCGGGGAGCTCTGGTGGCCTAGTGGCAAGAAGCGGCACTGCAATCCCAGAGGTGCATGGTTCAAATCCACCAGATGCTCTGCTAGATAGAGGAGGGGCAATCTCCTCCTGTACCAGTCAGATGCGATTTGACGGTACACACACAAACAATAATAAAATAAAAATTAAAAAAAAATTTTAAAAGTCAAAAGTGACAAAGTTAAGCCACTGCGTGACACAAATGAGTAAGAGCCCCACAACTAGGTGAAAGGCTGGCGGTTCGAATACAGTCAGAGACACCTAGAGGACAGGTCTACCACTCGGCTTCGAAAGATCACAGGCTTGAACATCCCACAGGGCAGTTCCTCCCTGCACATATCTGCTGCTCAGCCGGCATCAATTAACAGCCCCTCACAACAACAACAATGAATAACCGTGTCCTTAACTATCAAGCTGTTGTGGCTCTTGTGAGAGGCCATCTACTTCAACTCTCAGCAACACCGTGTGACAGTACAGAACTGCTCCACGTGGCCTCTGGGCTGTATGTGGTCTTTCTGAAAGGAGGTGACCAGTCCGTGTCCTGCAGAACATCTGGGTGAGCTCCAACCAATGATTTTATTGAGTACACAGCCTAGTCCATACTTTTTCAATCAATATGCAGAACAGATCATCAGGGAGGCTGGGCTCTAGGAGGAGAAATGTGGCATCAGGATTACACAACCCTGCTTGCTGAAACTGAGGAGGACCTGAAGCACTTGCTGCAGAAGGTCAAAGACTGCAGCCTCCTATATGGATTGAAGCTCAACATGAAGGAAACAAAGATTCTCACCACTGGGCTGACTGGCAGCATCGTGAAGGATAGTGAAGTGATTAAGATTGTAAACAGCTTTAGTTTGCTTGGCTCCACAAGCAACACTCTCGGCACCAGCAGCCGGTAAATTAAAAGAGGGATTGTGCTGGGGAAAGTCTGCTGTTGGAGACCTCTCCAAAGTACTGAAGAGCAACGATGTCAATCTGGAGACTAAGGTGCGCCTGCTTCAAGCCATGGTTTTTATAATCACTTGCTATGAATCAGAGAGCGGGACAATGACTAGAGAGGATAGAAGGAGAATTGATGCCTTTGAGCTATGGTGTTGGAGAAGAGTATTGAACATACTGTGGACTGTTAAAGAGAATGAACAGGTTAAACCTAGAGAGGGTTAAACCACTCTGCTCCTTGGAGGCAAGGATTCTGAAGCTCTGTCTGACATATTTTGGTCATGTTGCAAGGAGGGACCAGTCCTTAGAGAGGGACGTCATGCTTGGGTGGGTGGAGGGACAGCTTCAAGGCTCTTCTCTCCCTTCAGGTCCTTGAACCCTGCTGGTGCCCAACAAAGCTGGTGGTGAAGGGGGAGCTCAAGGAGTTTCCACTGCCCTCAATTACAGCCAAGTTCAATTTTACAAACGGGCCAGGCATGGCCTATGAGGCAAAGCATGTCCGAGAATGCCTGCGCAAAGGTAAGGATGTGGGAGCTGGAGAGGGATGGTGGGTACTCAGGCTGGTGGAGACGCCCTTTTTTCCAACCCAGCCCTTTTATGGTGCCAGCAACTGCGGAGAACTACATCTCCCAGGAACCCATGGGGCATCTGCCTGCCTGAGTCACAGGCTGCTGTGCCTCATGGAATTCTGGGAATGGTAGTTCTTTGGCTGGTGGAGCTCTCAAGCGTGCAGGAGGGGGTATATTAGGTAGAAGGAGTTCCTAACTATTCTCTCTCCAGGCCTGAAGGAGAGTCCTGTGATCCCCTTGGCCGAAAGTGAGCTGCTGGCTGACATCCTTGAGGAAGTGAGGAAATCCATTGGAGTCACCTTCCCTCAAGACAAACACTGAATCAATAAAGACATGGTTTCCATAGAGATCTTGCCTGTGGTGGCCTGGGGGGAGCTGGAAAGGTGATTATCAGAGGAGGTGACAGAAAATTATTTGAGTACACTTACTACTGTTGAGTTAATTCTATTCACAGTGACCCACACTGTGAACATTCACACAATGGATCACTAAAAAAATGACCACAAATTTGTGAAAAACCACACTACACAGATGAAGCTAGAACAAATTATCATGAGTGACATAAGGCAAAGTCACCAAAGGATAATGATAAGATACTATTATAAAAAGTTAAAGCTAAGGAAAAGTAAAAACAAAGTCCTCCTTTCCATATTTCAAGTAGGGAGGACCATCCCTTTGGAGATGCAACTATCTAATAAATGTATCTTCTACTATTTTTTTATTATTATTATAAAAGTCCATCAAATCGGATCTGACAGGTACAGGAGGAGATTGCCCCTCCTTTTTCCAACAGAGCATCTGGTGGATTCGAACCGCGGATCTCTGGGATTGCAATGCAACTTCTTGTGACTAGGCCACAAGAACTCCCTTATCTTTTACTATTTTTATCCTCAAAAAAAAAAAAAATTAAAAGTGTATACAGAGACTCAGTCTTGGATTGTTAAAAGGGATTGAATAAAGAGAAAGGCAATATACACTAAGGAACTGGTTAGCCATTTTATGGAAATAATGGCATTAATCAGTTGTAATTGTTATAAAACAAAATGTCTTATAAACAAAACAGTATGATCTTTGCTGAGCTCTGGTGGCCTAGTGCAGCTTCCTTCCAGAGCTCCCTTACAAAGCTCTTTATTTATGCCAATAACGACTTTCCTCCCCATCCCAACCCTAGTCTTCCAGCAAACTTGAGTGAAGGGTTCCTTAGGATAGCAGTCAAGGTCAGCTCTGTCTCATGTCAGGTCTTTGATTCTCAGCTGCAGCAGTGGCTGCTTGCCTATAGGTCTGGCTGGTGTAAGAATGTCCGGTTCTTAAGGGAGCTCTGGTGGCCTAGTGGCAAGATGCTGCACTGCAATCCCAGAGGTGCGTGGTTCGAATCCACCAGATGCTCTGCTGGAGAAGGAGGAACAATCTCCTCCTGTACCAGTCAGATCTGATTTGACGGTACACGTAAAAATAATACAATAAAAATAAAAAAAAAGAATCTCTGGTTCTGAAGGGTGTGCACTGCATCCTGTGCTGCTTCTTTGCCAGTGGTGAGGTTCTAAAATTCTGCTGCAGAATCTGCTCAATTCAATAATGACCAGACTAACCAATCCTCTTGTGGATACACTGATACACCTTATTTGCATATTCAGACCCATCCACACAAAGTTAAACTAGAAAAGCCATTTGGAACAATAAACCCTTAACACCACAATTGCACACACACATTCACACACAAAATTATGCCATGATTACATCAATGTGGTCATGATTTTCTTTTTTTTTAAATTTTTTCCCTTTTTAAAAATTCATTATTAATTTCGGTAAAAATTTAGAGAGACTTTGGATTTCCATTCATTCACTGTTGCATATTTTCTGTGTTCTGTAACTATGTGTGGTAAACTCCAACCTCTGTGGTGTTAAGGAGTTCCAGTAGCCTAATGCTAAGGACTTGAGTTGCCAACCCAAAGGAAAGAGGTTCAAATCTACCAGCTGCTCTGTGGGAGAAAAAGAGAACAATCACCTTCTTGAGTAATTTGCAGCTTCTGAAAACTCACTCAAGGGTCACCTGTGAGAAGTCTCTGAAAGCCACTGTACCTTGGATGATTGCATATGGGAGTTTAGAAGTACTGCTTCAAGAACACTCAGCGGGAAGTTAGCTGAAAACAGCTTAGTAGGCAAGCATGTGGACGTGTCCCCAAGAAAAACAGGGTCATGAGACCTCATAAGACCCAGAAGAGCGCACGCGCGCGTGCGCGCGCGCACACTCACACACACACACACACACTATAAAGAAAGAGTGAAGGAAATAAATACATAGACGTTTCATTGGTTTTGCTTCTCTATAAAAGTCAGTCTAAGACAGTAACTGTTCAGGGAGCTGTGGTGGCCTAGTGGCAAGAAGCTACACTGCAATCCCAGAGGTGCGAGGTTCGAATCCACCAGATGCTCTGCTGGAGAAGGAGAGGCAATCTGCTCCTGTACAAGTCAGATCAAAAATAATAAAATAAAAATTAAAAGACAGTAACTATTCAGGGACACCTTGTTGTTCTGTTTCCATTCCTTTGGTGCCCTACCACCGCTAATATTCTCACCTATGTTTGAAAGTCACTGTTGACTGTTTGATCTCACACAGGTGATTTTGTTTTCTCCAAGGAGTCCAGTACTTGTAGGCAATATTCTTAATTATTGTCAATACCGCTGCTGTTGTTGTTGTCGTTGTTTGCCTTCGAGTCAACCACAACTCATAGTGATCCAATGAACAGGGCCTGAAGCCCCTCTACAAACATGGACATTTATGAATACTAATGTATTGTTGTTGTTATGTGCCTTCGAGTCGCTTGTGACTCACAGCGACCCTATGTACAACAGCCCTAAACTCTGCTCTATCCTGTTCCAATCGCACTGCCTCGCCACGCCCATCCCGATTACCCCAGTCACTGAATCAATCCACCTCATAGAGGGTCTTCCCCTCCTGCGCTGTCCCTCCACTCTCCCAAGCATGGTGTCCCTCTCCAAGGACCTGTCCATCCTTACAACATGCCCAAAGTATGTCAGAGGAAGCCCCAGAATCCTTGCCTCCAAGGAGCAGCCTGGTTTAACCCTCTCCAGGATCTATTTCTTTCTTTTTTTTTTAATTTTATTCTTTTGTGTGTGTACCATCAAATCAGATCTGACAGGTACAGGAGGAGATTGTCCCTCCTTCTCCAGCAGAGCATCTGGTGGATTTGAACTGCATACCTCTGGGATGGCAGTGCAGCTTCTTGCCACTAGGCCACTAGAGGTCGCCTCATGTATCTATTTCTTGGCAGTAGAGAAAGCATCTGAAGAAGGGACAGTGGAAAGTGATTACATACATGTCACTGTTACACTGCTCTTTCATGCTGCTGTTGCTGTTGTTGCATCCCTTTGAGTCAGACCAACTCATGGGTGAACTTCCAGTGGGTTTTCAGAGGCCGTAAATCATACAGAAGGAGAGTGCCCATTTTTCTCCAGTGGAGCAGCTGGTGGATTCGAACCAGGCAGCTTTGCGTTGGCAGCATAATTTCTTACCACTAAGCCACCAGCCCTCAGCGAGATGGCCTGACACAGTCACGGCAGGAATGTGATCAGGTATGTTACAGAGATAATAAAGATGACACAAGAAAACAACTCTGAGATATCATCTCACTTCAGTAACAAAAGAAAATTTAACAGAACAGCAAAAACAGCAAATGCTGGCGAGGTTGTAGAAAAACTGGAATCCTTATTCACTGTTGCTGGGAGTGTAGGATGGTGCAACCACTATGAAAGGCAGTGTGGAGCTTTCTCAAAAAACTGCAAATAGAAATACCATTTGACCCAGCAATTCCACTGCTGGGAATTTACCACAAAGAAACCGTAACTGACACCCAAGTAGATATATGCACACCTATGTTTATCATGGCTTTGTTCACAGTAGCAAGGAGTTGGAAACAACCTAAGTGCCCATCAACAAACGAATGGACAGAGAAGCTGCGGTATATACACACAATGGAATACTATGCTGTGTTGAAAAACAAGGAACTCATGCAATATTATTCAAAATACATGATCCTGGAGGACATTATGCTGAGTGAAATATCACAAAAGGACTAATAGTGCATAGGGCCACTGTTGTAAAACAGGACTGACATCGGGGTTGGAGGGAGACTGAAAGAAATGGGATAAATTATGTATACTGTATTGAAACAGATGAGGGAGAAAACTGTTTAAAAGGGATATGTGACTAGGTATTAGTGTCATGACAGGAGTCCAGAACGAAGCCTGCACAGTGGAGTGGACTTGGGGGGAGGGGTTGTATAACAATGAAAGAATTTTTCTTTTACTTTTCAAAGAGAAGAGCGATTGGGAGGGGAGGTTGGGCAGGGAGACAAATTTAACAGTGAATGAACGGAAATCCAAAGTCTCTGTAAACTTTCATGAAAATGAATTAATTAGGGGTGGTGGGCAGGGAAAAGAGTGCAACAATGAATGAATGGAAATCCAAAATCTCTGTAAATGTTCGTTAACATTAAAA
>NW_006399986.1:3951799-3955726 GCF_000299155.1 Elephantulus edwardii | reverse complement strand
CAATCCCCCCCCCATTTTTAAAAACACTTGGAAAAAATAATAAGATGGCACAGGACAGGGTTCTGATCTGTTGTACACGGCGTCACCATGAGCCATTTTCAACTCGATGACACCTGACAACAAGAACACGAAGTCCCCAGAGATCCCTAACCTCTCAGCAGGTAATAGGAAAACATGAGCAGGGTTTCAGGGTCGCGGTCACCAACGACAACATGCCATAAATCTTCAAAACACAGTATCTGGTCAGACTCTCAGGAGCTCTGAGCACAGGGAGCTCCAGACGCACCCAAGAGGGCATCTCCCAGAGGTTCGAACCCACCAGCAGCTCCTTGAGGGAAAGCTGATCAGTAAATTCCTTGGTGATTTACAGCCTCACAAACCCTCTGGAGGACCGGCTACGAATCAATTCTGACTTGCTGGCAATGAGTTGAGCTGAACCCCAGAGACCCAGCTTCTAACATCGAACTGGATATAGATCACTGTCCAAAAGAAATCAAGAAATCAGACCAAAAAAAAACTTTACAGACTTCTTAAAAGTACTTTCCAAGATCCACGATGCTGGTGGAGGCAGAGACAACATGGTGAGCTGCGGGAGCAGCGGACCACTTGGAACAGGGCCACTATGGCCTTCTACAGACTTCTGTTTATTGATAATTGAACAGTTAAACAGTTGATGACCGGTCTTCAGTGAAATCAGATCTGACTGGTACAGGAGGAGATTGCCCCTCCTTCTCCAGCAAAGCATCTGGTGGATTTGAACCGCGTACCTCTGGAATTGCAGTGCAGCTTCTTGCCACCAGGCCACCAGAGCTCCCTGACACTAAGTTTTTGTTTTGCTTTTTATTTATTGTGCTTGTACCTCAAATCAGATCTGACTGGTACAGAAGGGAAATTTTCCCTCCTTCTCCAGCAGAGCATCTGGTGGATTTGAACCGCGCACCTCTGGGATTGCAGTGCAGCTTCTTGCCACCAGGCCACCAGAGCTCCCTGACATAAGTCTTTAAAATAGTGTTCATAGCTTGGGAAGAACAAAACCAAACACAACACAGGAAGAGTCCCTGATTTCTCTCTGGTGCATCTGCAGGTTGGCTGTATTATATCAGCGGGGTTGAGTTCTGGGAGTTTCTGGGAGTCTATTTTGGGACTCTGGCTCACGGTGCCTTCTTGTGGTGGTGCACAGCAGCCGAAAGCTGAGTAAAACCCACCCTCTTCAGCCCTCTGCGCTGACCAGGGCCTCACCAGGGAAGAGAGGGAAGTTCAGCTCTGTGAGCCCGTGACACCAGCTGGGTCACAATGAGTCACAAGGGACCTTAAAGCAGCCCACTGTCCTCATGGATTGAAGCAGGTCTTGCAGAAATGCACAAGCAGAATGACATCATGTGGAAATTATGCAGTGACACCATCCACCCCCCTGTGATCTGATAAAGCAAAAACTCATAAAAAAGATTAAGAGTGGAATACAACACCTCCACCCCATCACAATGCCTGAGCTGAGGGAAGGGGAGGTTCCCTAAGAGGTGTGGCCTATAATACTTTTTCATGGCAGATAAAGGAAGAGAGGACTTGACCACAGGGGACCTCAAGGTCCTGCAGTAGAGTCCATTTAGAGCTGGTCCTCCAGTGGGTTTTCAGAGGCTGTAAATCACACAGGAGGGGAGGGATTGTCTCTCTCTCTCCTGCAGAAGAGAGGGTGCATCTGAACTGCCTGCTTTTGGGTTCACAGCACAACTCGTTACCTGGGAGTAAAATCCAGCTTTTGGATTGCAGTTTTCCTATACAAGGAATGGGAGCTCTGGTGGCCTAGTGGAAAGAAGCTGTGTTGTAATCGTGAAGGAACGTGGTTCGAGGTCACCCCCTGCTCTGTGGGAGAAGAATGGGCAATGTCCTTTAAATGCCTCTGAAAACCCACCAGAGGGTCATATATGGATCAGTTCTGACTCAATGGTGCACAGTAATACTAGGAATAATTAATAATAATTACCCACTTCCCCTGGCAGACAGTGTTTGTTGGCACTCCCGGATTAAAACAAGCTCGGAAGCAGGAGTAGCATCCACTTCCGTAATAGCTTGCCTCCGGAAACCCTATGAACCTGGAGAAAGGATGAAAGTCACACAAAAGTTGAGGACTTTCATTCATAGGGTTGCCATGAGCTGCCTACCACTCGATGGCACTGAACAACAATAACATCAACATAGAGAAGAGCTCAGTTGGCCCAGTGGAGAGAAAGTGATGCTACCAAGCCAAAGGTGGGTGACTTCTAATCCGCGGCCCTCAGGCCTGTTATTTATTGTTTTTGTTCAAACATTCTTCTAGGTCGTATAGCCCTAGGGTGTCCACTTGCCGTACAGTGGTAACCTGTGTTTGCTGCGAAGCTGAACACTGTGACACTGATGTGTCAAATGTGAGAATGGTTACCCACGGCGGACAGTGTTTGGTGGAGCTCCCCGATTAAAACAAGTTTGGAAGCAGGAGTGGCATCCACTTCCGTAAATAGCTTGCCTCTGGAAACCCTATGAACCTGGAGAAAGGATGGAAGTCACACAAGAGTTGAGGACCTTCATTCATAGGGTCCCTGCTACAACTCGATGGCACTTAACAACAACAACACAATGACAACCAACAATTTTAAAAAATCATCATCGTCATTATCATCATCCCACCCTTAGTCTTTTGATGACTGTTACAACGCTCTGCAATGATGTCAGTGTAGAGTCTAAGATGAGACAGATCCAAGCGATGGTCTTCACAACGACTTGCTATGCATCAGAGCTGGACAATGTCTAAGGATGATAAAAGAAAAATCGATGCCTTTGAGCTGTGATGCTGGAGAAGAGTACTGAACGTATCATGGACTGTCAAGGGAACAGACAAGTCTTTCCTGGAAAGGGTAAAAGCCAGGCTGCTCCCTCGAGGAAAGGATTTTGAAGCTCCATCTCACATAATTTGGGCATGTGGCTAGGAGGGACCAGTCCTTGGAGAATGATACCATTCTTGGAAAGGTGGAGGGACAGCCCAGGAGAGGAAGACCCTGGATGAGATGGACTGACAGGATAACTGGGGCAAGGGGATTAGGTGTGGTGCAGTCAGCGAGACCAGCTCAGTACAGGGCCGGCTTCAGAGCTGTTGTACAAAGGGTCGCTATGAGTCGCAGGTGACTCGACAGCACATAACAATAACAACAATACTGGGGAAACTAAGAGAGGCAGAAAACACACAGAGAAAGTTTTGCCTCCGAGCTGGCATCCTGAGTTTTGACTTCTAGCCTCCTAAACTCTGAGAGCATTCTGGAGGAAGGACAAGCAGGGTGCCCTTTGGAGGAAAGGATGGTGAAAAAATGACTTCAGGTGCTGTCAGGAGGGACCAGTCCTTGGAAAAAGACACCACGATGAGAAAGGTGGAAGGTCAGAGAAAGGGAGGAAGACCCTCAAAAAGATTAAAAGTGACTGTAACAACGGGTTTGAGCCTGGCAGAGCTCAGGAAGATGGTGGAGGACAACGCAAGGTTTCAGTCTGTTGTTGGCAGGTTTACTGTGAGTGGGAGCCGATGGTACCAAATGATAAACTGTAAGAGAATGAATTTGGGGTTTTTGTTATGTAGATATAGATGATATAGATATTGATATGAATATATAGATATATATATTATTATAATGTATTATTTTATATAGGGACCTCTCAAGAGTACTGAAGAGCAACGACATCAGGCTGGAGACTAAGGTGCACCTGATCCAGGCTACAGTATTCGCAATTACGTGCTATACATCAGAGAGTTGGAAAGTGAATAGGGACGATAGAAAGAGAATTGATGCCTTTGAGCTGTGGTGCTGGAGAAGAGTGCTGAATTTATCATGGACTGCTAGGAAAACAGGTTTACCCTGGAGAGGGTGAAACCAGGCTGCTCCTTGGAGGCAAGGATTCTGAAGCTTC
>NW_006399986.1:3941353-3949736 GCF_000299155.1 Elephantulus edwardii | reverse complement strand
TTTTCCTGTCAAACATTCTCCTCCGTGGTAAAGCACTGTTCTGTGCATTGCTGGACAGAGGGAACTCGTGGTTCCTATGATGTGTCAAACGTGGTAATGGTCACCCACGGTGGACAGTATTTGCTGGAGCTTCCTGATTAAAACAAGCCTGGAACAGGAGCGGCATCCACTTCCGAAATGGCTTGTGTCCGGAAACTCTGTGTATGAACAGTACTCAGGCCATTCGTTCATAGGGACGCTGTGAGTTGTCTACATCTCACCGGCACCTAATAACGTCAACAACATGGTACACAACAGCACAACACATAAGTTCCCTGAGGCACCGTTCTCTGCTAAAGGCCCACTATTCCTAACAGGGATGACAGTGGCTAAGTGACGGCTCTGTGGCTTTCTTGCCTTTCCCCAACTGCCCTTCAGTGCTGCTTGATCCTGCCTGCTATGATGTTGAAGAGACTGTGGTTTCTAGACTAAGAGTAGGAAGAGATTGCTTTTCAAATCTGTCAAAGAAGATGCGACGTGTGGGAAGCCGAATATCAAATTATTATTAATATTAAACCAAATGCTCTATCAGGATATAAGGGAGGCATAATTCAAGCTGGGGTTCACCCTGAGGCACTACAGCGTTCCTTAAGAGTCAACCTCAGGGCTCCCTCTGGTGGCCTAGTAGCAAGGAACTGCATTGCCAAGCCAAAGGCAGAAGGTTCAAATCCATTTCGTGCTTCCCCCTTTGTCCCCTCTCCCACTCTGAGGGTGGGGCGGGAAGATGAGCAGTCTCCTCACATGTAATTAGGGGAGCTCTGGTGGCCTAGTGGCAAGAAGCTGCACTGCAATCCCAGAGATATGCGGTTCAAATCCACCAGATGCTCTGCTGGAGAAGGGGCCATCTCCTCCTGTACCAGTCAGATCCAATTTGACAGTACACAGTTAGAGAAAATAATAAATTTTTTTGTTTTAAAAAAAGAGTTAACCTCATGGCTCTAAGAGTTGTGGTGACGCTGCAGACATGGCCAAGTCCAAGAACCACACCACACACAACCAGTCCCGAAAATGGCACAGAAACGGTATCGAGAGACCAAGATCGCAACGATATGAGTCTCTTAAGGGGGTAGACCCCAAATTCCTGAGGAACATGCGCTTTGCCAAGAAGCACAGCAACAAGGGCCTGAAGGAGACGCAGGCCAACAACGCCAAGGCTGTGGATGAACACGTCAAGGCTGGGAAGGCTCTTGTCAAGCCCAAAGAGGTCAAGCCCAGGATCCCAAGGGGTGTCAACCGCAAGCTCAGCCGACTCACCTACATCGCCCATCCCAGGCTTGGGAAGCGTGCTCGGGTCCGCATTGCCAAGGGGCTCAGGCTTAACCGGCCAAAATCCAAAGCCAAGGCTGACAGGAAGGCTGAAGCTCCAGCAAAGTCCTCAACTCAGGCTCCAGCCAAGATAGCAGCCCAGGTGCCACCCAAGGCCCCTGTAAAGGCTCCATAATTGAGTTCTCCATTTGAGGACAGAAGGACTGGTATGATCCCCTGGGCTGCTGCCATCTGCATGGGGCTGGTGTCCTCCTGTGTTATTTGTACAAATAAATCCTAAGGCAGGGGAAAAAAAAAAAGAGAGCCAACATCACTCTTAGTTTGTATTTACTGAATCCTTCCCTCCTGAGATTAGCATAAGGTACACAACAGAAAGGAACTTGGCCTTATCTCCAAGACTTCCCCATGATCCTTTTTTTTTCCCTACTCCCCTGGGATTATCCTTTCTTTACCTTCCTGATGATTCTCAATAAGTACACAGAGAGGCATGGCGTGAGGCAGCTTCAGTCATCACAACAGCTGGCCCCTGTCTTTACTCTCTTATCTCACTCTTGGTTGTCTGTCTTATTATTACTTTAGCCTCGGTCCGCAACAGTGATGTATCTCAGAGTCTAGTCCACAAGCTTGGTAGGGCTTATTTTATTGTGTTGTACAGTTGGCATCTGTTTTCCAAGGATTTGCCCCTGCTGACGGTGTCACCATCCTTGCCTCCAAGGAAAACCCAGCCTGGTTGCAATTCCTCCAGGACACTGTCCAAGCAAACCCACTTCACCATCGCTCAGATAAAGATTAACAGTGCGTCTCAAGCACCCCAGCAGCTTCTGTGTCTACACCCTGCAAGCCTATCACTAAATTTAATCTTAACACATTTTGAAGGTCATACTGGTGGTTTTTTTTGTATGTAGCTTTTTTAAAATTTTAGTGAAAGTTTACAGACTTAGGTTTTCCATTCATTCATTGTTGCACTTTTCTCCCCTCCCCCCACCCAGTTCACTCTTCTCTTTGAAAAATAAAACTCTTTCATTGTTATACAATCCTTTCCCCGCCAAGTCCACTCCACTGTACAGCCTTCATTCTGGACTCCTGTCATGACAATAATACCTAATCACATATCCCTTTTAAACAGTTCTCTCCCTCATCTGTTTCAATGCAGTATACATTACTGAACCCATCTTTTCAGTCTCCCCTCAACCCCAATGTCAGTCCCATTTACAAAAGTGGCCCTATGCAATATTTGTCCTTTTGTGACTGAGATATTTCACTCAGCATAATGTCCACCAGGGTCACCCGTTTTGTATATTTCATGAGTTTTTTTTTTTTTTTAATTTTATTATTTTGTGTGTGTGTACCGTCAAACCCTATCTGACTGGTACAGGAGGAGAATGTTCCTCCTTCTCCAGCAAAGAATCTGGCGGATTTGAACCACATACCTCAGCGATTTCAATGCAGCTTCTTGCCACGAGGCCACCAGAGCTCCCAATTTCTTTCTTTTTCAACGTAGCGTAGTATTCCATTGTGTGACTATACCACAGCTTCTCTCTCCATTCGTTTGTTGATGGGCACTTGGGTGGTTCCCAACTCTTTCTGTGAACCAAGCCACAATAGACACGAGTGTGCACGTGCTTTGCTTTTAAAAATTTTTTTATTATTAATGAAAATTTAGAGGTTCTGGATTTCCATTCATGGTTGCACTTAGAGCTTTTCTTCTGACACACAGGAACGGACACTTTGGGCACAGAAGGCATCTTGTGTGCACACGCGGTCACTGTGACCCTGAGTCCTTGCACTCGCCTGTTAACATTTTTCCTCTAAGGGGGCGTGGGGTCCAGCCTCACTGGGGAGCCCCCTGCAAATGCAGCTCACCGCGCCTGGACTCCCGTCCTGAAGGGGGCGCTGTAGGCAGCGGCGCGGGAGAGGCCGAGCCTCCTCCAGGGGCCTTGGGGGAGGGGAGGGGGAAGGGGGCAGGGAAAGGAGAGGAGACGGAGGGGGGGCGGTGAAAGGGACGAGGACACGGTTGCGACCTGGACAGCGCTGAGGGGCAGCGGCCAGCGGGGGCCATTTTGCGGGGCGCCCACGTGATGGACGCACGCTCGGTGGGGCGATCACGTGACCCGGGGCGCGCCGCGGCCGCCCGAGCGGACCCGGCGAGAGGCTGCGGCGGCGGGAGCGGCGCTGATGGACGGGTCCGGGGAGCAGCCCAGAGGCGGGGGTGAGGCGGGTGGTGGGTGGGCGGGAGGTGGGCGAGGCCCCCTCGCCGACCCGGCCCCCAAGGAGCTCTTCTCTCTCCCCGCCCGGCCCCCGGGACTCCGCGGGAAAATCTCCCGGCACAAACTACCCCTCCGATCGCGCGCGCTGCCAAGCCTCTCCAAGCCCCTGTCTGCCCGGTTCCCTCCCTTCTCCACCCCCCCACCCCGCGGCCTCGGCGCCTCCCCTCCCTCCCCGCCCCGATCTCATTCTGCCCCGGCGCCCTCTGACCCCGGAGAGTCTGGGGACCCCAAAATGCAAGCCCCCGAGACAGGCCTGGGCTTGTCGCCGGCATCACTTCCTGCCTCTGTCGCTGGTGGGAGGGGCGCGTCCCTCTTGGGCCACCTCGGGCCAGGGGTCTGGATGCTTTGAAGACTCGCACTGCCTCCTTCCCTTGAATTAAATTAGGATCAGGGCCAGGCTTTGCAGCCACTCTCTCCATCAGGGACTCAGCTATCCGGGGCCCCCCAGTCACTTCACCTTACCAGAGTCCCAAGTCCATAGTCTTTAAGTCCTGTGTTCCTTTAAGGACCATGAACCTCTCCAGTCCTCCGATCCCCTAGGACCCAGGAGTCCAGGCGCACCTCTTCCCTCCTTTCTCCCCTAGGGCCCACCAGCTCTGAGCAGATCATGAAGACAGGGGCCCTTTTGCTTCAGGGGTGAGTTTGAGGTCTGATTATAATGTGGAGCGGACCGGAGGTGTGACGCCCCTTTCTGATTCTCCGCCCCCCTCTCCATTCCCACGCTTTAGTTTCATCCAGGACCGAGCAAAGCGGATGGGGGGGGAGGCGCCCGAGTTGGCCCTGGAGCGGGTACCGCCGGATCCATCCACCAAGAGGCTGAGCGAATGTCTCAAACGCATTGGGGACGAACTGGACAGTAACTTGGAGCTGCAGAGGTGTGGCCCTGGGGACCCAGGGGTCCAGCCCGCTTTACACCCGCCAGTACAAGCTCTGCTTCTCAAGTCATGGCCCAATTTTGTGACCCACGAGTTGGGAGTTTCTGCCCAGCCCTCCACCCTCAGAGGCAGAAGTCCAGACCCAGGGTTTAAGCTCCTGCTCCCTCGCCTGATGCCCAGGGATCCGGTTTCCAGCCCCTCCTCCCACTGACCCAGGAATCTAGCCGCTGGTCTTCTCTCAGAAGTGGTCATGTTTACCCCTGCCACCTGAAATAGTTCACACAATGCCCCCTCATAAACCCAGGATTTCTCCCTGCCCCTTTTCCTAGTCTCAGGAGCCCAAGCTCTCACCTGCCCACCTCCTCTCAAACCCTCGAGTTCCCACCTTCCAAGCCACCAAGTCCTTTCTCAGACTGCCTGGCTGGGCCCTCTAGCCTCACCTCCCTCACCCAGGTGTCCCGGCCCACAGTTCACCTCAATGTTCTGGAATTTCTGCTTTGTCTAGAGCCTAGACACCCAGCTGCAGGGCATCGTTTTCCTGGTTCTCCACTTGCCTGCAGCTCCATCCTCTCCCCATCCCTCTTCATTCTCGCCTGACTTGGGGTGGGTGCCGTGGTCCCACGCATCACCTGACTGCTGCCCAGCACTGCCACCCCTCTCTCCTGCAGGATGATCTCGGCTGTGGACACAGATTCCCCCCGCGAGGTTTTTTTCCGCGTGGCTGCCGAGATGTTTTCCGATGGCAACTTCAACTGGGGCCGCGTTGTCGCCCTGTTCTACTTTGCCACCAAACTGGTGCTCAAGGTGGGGGCCAAAGGGCTGTGAGTCCAGAGTGGCGCCTGTCTGCCTGGGAAAAAACCTGGGCATTGAGGGTTCATGCCCACAGCATCCCAGAGACAGAGAAGGGGGGGATAGTCATAGGCAATATCCTCACCTAAATTCATTTATTCATTCAACCCCATCAGTGAGGCTACATACAGCCAGACATTTACTCACCTGTAGACACAAGAGCAGTGTCCAGTACAGATTGGGACCCTGCTCTCCTGGACTCCCCTGAATAATGACAAAAGGGACGCAGGGTGATGGGATCAAGCAGAGTAGCCAAGAAAGACTTCTAAGAGCAAGTGACACTAACGTCAAACTTAAAAGGCAAAATAAAGACACACTGATGTAAGGATGTGGGACGAAGAAGCATCCAGGTAGAACAACTGCAAAGGCCCTGAGGTATGACTGAAGTTGGTGGGCTGAGGAGGAGCACGGAGGCATCTTGTGGCGGAAAGAGGGCGCAAAGGGGGAGAAAGGTGACAGGTGAGAGCGGAGTTGGCTGGAGGAGTAGATTCAGGGGCTCTCTGGCCCACTGTAAGGATTTAAGAGAGGAGTAAGGTGGTAAAATTGATAAATTTTAAAGACGACTCAGGAGCAAACAGGGAGCTCTGTCTGGTGGGACAGTATGTAGAGAGGTTGGCTGCCAAAGCAAAGGACGTTGGTTCAAATCCAGCATCTGCTGAGGGACGAAGCTGGGTAACCTCCTTCCATGCAATTTACAGCCTCTGAAAACCTGCTGGAGGGTCAGGGCTGAAAACCTCTTAGTTGGCTCTGACTCGATGATGGCAAGAGCCTCGAACTCTGGGGCACATGGTTAAGCGCCCGGCAACGGGAAGGTTGGCAGTTCTAATTCATGCAGACGTGTCCCCCAAGAAAGGCAGGCCTGGTGCTTCTGGCAGGGTCTCGGATGATTCCTATGGACTGTTCCACTTTATACAATGGCATGCGTTTGGAATCGCTTCTGGGACAACTGGTTTTGTTAGTAAACCTCACTATCTCAGGGCCTTTGAGTAGAACGGATGAGCTGAAGCTCCAGTGGGTTTTCGGAGACAAGAGGAGCAGCTAGGGGATTCAAACTGCCCATTGAGAGTGGAGGTTGTGGACATGTGGGAAGGGCAAGTTCAAGGCCTTAAGGGAGGGGAGGAGAGCTCTCACCTGGTCTGGAGGTCAGAGAAGCCCTCTAGAGCAAAGCCATTTGACTTTTGTGGAATGAATGAACATTTGAGTCCTACAGGAAGCAAAATGCAAGCACAAAGCCAGGAAGAATTTATAAGAAAGGGAGGAGGAGGTCTGGGAGGCCCAGAGGGTGGAATGTGATGTAGCTGAGGTTTCTTGCAAAGCCCTATGTGCCCACCTATTCTCGTAGGTCTTTATGCCAAGGGTACTGGGGAGGTATGGAAAGTTGTTGAGCGCAGAGCAGTCTCATTTCCTTTGGAATTTACGAAGCTCACTCTGATTGTAGGCAGAAAAGGGCAGACAGCCAGGAAGAGTGGCTTGAAGCCACTGTCCTCAGGCACTTGGGGGGCCAAGCGCCAGCCCCTAAGGCCCTCCCACTTCCCCGCAGGCCCTCTGCACCAAGGTGCCCGAGCTCATCAAGACCATCATGGGCTGGACAATGGACTTCCTTCGGGAGCGGCTGCTCGGCTGGATCCAGGACCAGGGTGGTTGGGTGAGGCCTCCGACCCTCTCCTCCCGCAGGCCCCAATGCTTCTGGGAACCCCCAGACTTTCACCCCATCCCCATTTCCGGACCACCAAACACAATGGCCAGTCCTGGTTCTCTCCCTCCCATCATCGGCCCCTTATCAATCCCAGGTCAACTGATCTCTTTGACCTGTGATCGCATGGTGTCCTCTGACTTCCCTGTGACCCTTAACTCAAGGACTGCCTTCCGCCCTGCCTGGTGGGTTCAAATCCACCAGCTGTTCCTTCAAGGAAAGATGGGCAGTCGCCTCCCATGTGATTTACGGCCTCTGAAACCACTCCGGGAGGGTAAGCTCTTAGGAACTGGTTCCGTTCCTATAGCAATGAGTTAAGAGTTGAAGCTGCCGCACAGTGCTTGGTGCCAACACTTGGTTGTTAACCAAAAGCTCTGTGGTCCCCACCCACCAGGGCTGGGCAGGAAAAAAGGTGAGGCTGGCAGCTTCTGTAAAGATTAACTCACTGCCCTCAAGTCTCCCTACCCTCCAGCCAGTTTTCAGAGGCTATAAATCCCAGGAGGGGAGTGGCCCATCTTTCTCCCCTGAGCATCTGGTGGATTCAAACTGTCCACCTCTGCGTCTGCACTTTGCAATGCCCTCCCGCCCTGAACATCCCGCAGGGCACCTGTCCCGTGGGGTCCTGATGAAGAGGCTTTGCCCCCTTGGCGCCCGCTTAACCTGAGACCCCACTCCCCTTTCCTCGCTGCCCCGGCCCCCACACGGGAGGAGTGACCACTGTCTCTGTCCCAGGACGGCCTGCTCTCCTACTTCGGGACCCCCACGTGGCAGACGGTGACCATCCTCGTGGCCGGCGTGCTGACCGCCTCGCTCACCATCTGGAAGAAGATGGGCTGACGCCGGGCTGGCCTTGGACTCTTGTCTTTTCTGCATAAATTATGACATTTTAATGGGAGAGGTGGGGATGGGGGGTGGTTTCAGGGGCCTTTTTCTTACTTTTTTAATTATTGGGGTGGGGCGGGGCTGGTCTTGGGGGGGCAATAAACCTCCTGTGGGCCACAAAGTGGTGTCTGAGTCACTGGCCCCTTCCCCCCTTCACAGGTCTCCCACAGTGTCCCTGCACAGCCGTGAGCCCGCCATCTGGCCACCCCTGGGCTCCGGAGCCTCCCCCACCTCTACCTCCACGCAGGTTCCCTCTGGGGTGGTGGTCAGTTCTCTGCCCACAGACTGAGGGATGAGTGAGGGCCTGGTCCTGTCCTTCGATCTCTCTCGGCTTCTATGCCCCTTCACTCTTGGTCTGTCACCATCTCTCTGTGCTTATCTCCTCCCTCTCTAGGTCTCTTGTCCCTCTCTCTCTCTGGGTCCCTGTCCCACCTCTCTCTCTGGGTCCCTGTCCCACCTCTCTCTCTGGGTCCCTGTCCCACCTCTCTCTCTGGGTCCCTGTCCCACCTCTC
>NW_006399986.1:3935920-3940286 GCF_000299155.1 Elephantulus edwardii | reverse complement strand
CTCTCTCTCTCTGGGTCTCTGTCCCCCTCTCTCTCTCTGGGTCTCTGTCTTCTACTCCTTTCTGGAGGCTCCTGCTCCCTCGTTCTGTCTCTGCCCCCTCCCTGCCCCCACACTCCCTAAGTCACGACCTGTCCTTGTCCTTCATCTCCTTCCACTGTGGACACTGAGAGTCCCTCTCCACACAGGAAGCCCGGCCTGAGGCTAAAGGTCTTTGGGCTGAAGTATGTCAACAGGTTAATAAATAACTGGAGCCGGACAGTCTGACTGGGTTGCCCTGGGCAGCTCCCCTCCCCCACGGGTTCTTCCCCAGGGACACTGAGTCCAAGACAGATGGACGAAAGACATCAGGAGCAGGGATTTCGGCAGGACCCAGGGAGAGCGGGCAATATGGCCGCAGGCGGGATCCCAGGGAGAGACTAATACGGGAACTGAGAAGTTATGAGGAAGAAAGGCACGGGGTCAGTTTCCAGCTCTGTGGACTTTTGGGCGAGAAGGGACCACAGGTCTGATCCTGAAGGTTAGGATCCGAGAAGTGGCCATCAGATCCAAGGGGATGAAGTCAGCGGCCACCCCTCCCACGCTCGCCTGGGCCCCTTCTGAGCTGAGCTCACCATGACTCAGCAAAGCGGCTGCCTGGCCTCCTGCCCAGACATCCTGATGTTTTGTGGGGGGCTTTCTAGTTCATGCCAACTCACAATGCTCTTATAGGAGCGAGTGGAACTGCCCCGAGGGTTCCCAAGGCTGTGGTCCTTGTAGCAGATCTTTCTCCCAGGGAGCTGCTGGGTGTGTTCGAACCTCTAAACTCTCAGCTAGCAGCCAAGTTCTTAAGTATTGTGCCAGTGTTGTTATTTTTATTATGTGCCGTCGAATCGCTTGGACTCATGATAACTCTATGTCAGATGAACCTCAGAATCCTTGCCTCCGGGGGGCAGCCTGACATCCCCCTCCCCAGGACAAACCTGTTTGTTCTCCTAGCAGTCCATGGAATATTCAGCACTGTTCTCCAGCACCACAGCCGAAAGGCATCAATTCTCTATCACCCCGAGTCACTGTTCAGTGCTATCACGCATAGCAAGCGACTGCGAAGATTATGGCCTGGATCAGGCGCACCTTAGTCTCCAGACTGACATTGTTGCTCTTCAGTACTCTGGAGAGGTCCCTGACAGCTGACTTTCCCAATGCAATTATCTCCTGATTTCCTGGCTGCTGGTACCAAGTCTGTTGATTGTGGAGCCAAGCAAACTAAAACTGATAACAATCTCAATCTCTACACCATCTATCATAATGCTGCCTTGTTACCGCTGTGTTGTTAGGTGCTGAGTCGTAGATGATTCATAGTGACCCTATGAACAAAAGGCCTGAGCACTGTTCATAAGCGGATGCCCCGCCTGCTTCCAAGCTTGTCTTAATCGGGAAGCTCCACCAAACACTGTCCACCATGGATAACCATTATCCCATCCGGCATATCAGTGTCACAGTGTTCAGCATCACAGCAACCGCGAGTTACCTCTGTACAGCAAATGGACAGACCAGTGCTGTACCACCTAGAAGAATGTTTGACAGAAAAACAATTTGAACCAGGCCCGAGGGTTGCAGATTTTTTTTAAAAAAAAAAAAAAAAGCAGCTGCCTTAGAGGGAATTATTTCTGTATATAAACAACTAAAGGAACAACAAAATAGAATAGGCTTCCAGTCAATTCCAATTCACAATCAGAACTCCACAGGGTCCCCCAGAGATCAAATCATTATGGAGTTAGATTGTCTCAGTTCTCCCTCAGGGCAGCTTGTGGGTTCAAACCACCCATTTTGGTTAACACCCTTGTGTTTACACAATGCACCACCAGGGCTCCTTGTCTCCAAAATAACCATACAGCCTGAGACTCAACATCATTTCACACACATCCCAACCTCAGCTTCTCCAAGAAAGACCTCAGCTTCCACAAAACACTGCTCATAGCTAACCCTCCATGGGGTTTCTGAGGTTGTAATAAATCACTCAGGAGACAGACAGTTCATCTCTCTCTCTCTCCTTCCGTCCCTCCCTCCTTCTCTGAGTTGCTGGTGGATTTTCAAACCGCTGTTTTGTTGTTATGTGCCACTGAGTCGCTTGCGACTCATATCGACCCTATGTACAACAGCCCTAAACTCCGCTCTGTCCTGTGCCAATTGCACTGTCTCTGATACACCCATCCCGATTACCCCAGTCACTGAATCAACCCACCTCATAAAGAGAGGGCCTGCCCCTCCTGTGCTGTCCCTCCACCCTCCCAAGCATGATGTCCTTCTCCAAGGATCGGTCTCTCCTCACAACTTGTCCAAAGTATGTTAGACGGAGCCTCAGAATCCTTGCCTCCAAGGAGCAGCCCAGTTTAACCCTTTCCAGGATGAATCTGTTTTCCTAGCAGTCCATGGTGCATTCAATACTCTTCTCCAACACCACAGCTCAAAGGCATCAATTCTACTTCTATCCTCCTTAGTCACTGTCCAACTCTCTGATGCATAACAAGTGATAGCAAAGACAATGGCCTGTATCAGATGCAGAGAGGTTGTCAAATTAGTGGCACAACTCCCTACAGACTAGGCCACACCAGAGCTCTCTAGAAAACAGCTGAGACATTTAATAGGCATTCGATTTTTCTGGGACTCTGAAGGTTCTCCAAGTTTCTTGAGCCTCCCCTGCCTCAGAAGTATTCTGTTGTTGTTAGGTGCCATCTAGTCGATGTTCCTGCCTACTGAACCTTCATGTGGGAGCAGAACTGCCCCAAAGGGATTTCAAGGCTATGTTCACTTTTTTTTTCCTTAATTATTTTTTAATTTTATTATTTTTGTGTGTGAGTGTACCGTCAAATCAGATCTGACTGGTACAGGAGGAGATTGTCCCTCCTTCCCCATCTGGTGGATTCAAACCGTGAGCCTCTGGGACTGTAGTTGCAGCTCCTTGCCACTAGGCCACCAGAGCTCCCCAAGGCTATGTTCACTTTATGGAAAGGTACAAGTGGCATAATGGTGCACAATTGTTAACTGAAAAGCTGGAAGTTCAAACCCACCAACTGCCTTGAAGGAGTAATTCTGTAATGATCACAGCCTTGGACAGTTCTGTTATCTTTTTGGGGGGGGTCACTAGAAGATCTTTCTAGTATGTCTGAGAAGGGGTGTAGCCCGGGAATCTCTGGAGGCAAAGATGGCAAAGCTTTGTCTCTGATACTCTGAACACGTGGCTAAGAGACTAGGAAATCACGCTTGGAAAGACGGAGGATCAGTTAAAGAGAGGAAGACCTCCAAAGGGATGGATTGACATTGTGACTGCAGCAGTGGGCTCAAGTGTGTCGAGATGGTGAGCGCGGCTGAGGACGGGACAGGATTCAGATCTGTTGTTCAAGGATTGATGAGTCATACCGCACAACATACCTAACAACAGGAAGATCTTAGGGGTGCAGATCACGAGGTCTTTCCTGCTAAGTGGGGTTGAACCACAAACTTTCAGTCAACAGCTGAGGACTTTGCTGAACCACCAGGGTTGCTTCAAACAAATCTTTAGATTTCCAGACTCAGAGCCCTTCTATCCTTGAACCTCCAAAATTCCAGAACCATTTGCTTTCTCCCTGGCGGTGTTTTTACTGGGCTCCTCAACTTCCAAAGAAACACGAGCTTCCCAGACTGCACACTGAAGCCACAGAAGCTTTTGGACTTCAGACTTCCACTCCACATTCCAGACAGGGCCACTGGGTAACTGGGACTTCCTAATGACCCCAAGACCTCCTGTTTTCCACCAGCAAAAAGGAAGTGTGTCGAGATTTCCCCCCTCTACTTCAAAAAGGAAGTCTCAGGATTCTAGAAAATTCCATGCATTCAGAGAGGAACGCAGAATCCTAGGACTTCCCTGAAAAACCACCCCAAGACCCCAATATCAGCATGGCGCAGGGTTCTCAGCAGTCCTACAAATCTCCCTCCTGCTACAGATGGAGGCAGCAAAGCCCTCAGCCTGGCAGCATAAGCCCTAGGGGCCCCTGCACCTGGCAAGCCCCTCTAAAAGCGAGAACCCCCTTTCTTTTCCCCCTTCCCCCCATTTCCCAATTGCCATGCGCTCCAAGCGCGTGACTCTCCTACCTCGGTTGGGAACGCTGAGACGCCTATCTCTTCCCCATTGGTCACGCGTGTGCGCAAATCCCGCCCCTATCCACCGATGATTGGGTGGTAGCGTTCTCTGAAAGTCTCCGCCCCGAAGGGCGACCAGGTATAAAAGACGCCCCTTGGCCCCTCTCTCTAGTTCCCCAGCGGTCCCGTGGATCTGTCTCTTGCTTCAACAGTGTTTGGACGGAACAGACCCGGCGACTTCCCCCCTTCCAACCTCCGACTACCCTCCAAC
>NW_006399986.1:3935058-3935561 GCF_000299155.1 Elephantulus edwardii | reverse complement strand
TCCGCGAGTTGGCGAGTGAGAAGCGCGAGGGTGCCGAGCGGCTCTTGAAGCTGCAAAACCAGCGCGGCGGGCGAGTCCTCTTGCAAGATATCCAGGTACGTGGCGGTGGGCTGCGAACTACATTTCCCAGGAGGGTTTGCACGCAGGTTCCCTCGACTGTGGCCTCGTAGGCCTCGCGCGGGCTCCTGGGAGATTGAGTTCAGTCATATCGGAGGGAATTTAGGGGTGGGATGGAGGCTCTGATCCGAAAAAGTGGCCCTTCAGGCTGATCTCCTGGGGACCTGAATTGCAGGGGATTGGAATGATTTATAACACTCAAGTGTTCCTAGTCTCAGAGAGGATTTCTAAGAAATGTAGATCTTTGTTGTCAGTTGTATAAATGTGTGTGTGCGTTGTCCATTTCTTGCACAGAAGCCATCCCAGGACGAGTGGGGTAAAACCCTGGACGCCATGCAGGCAGCGCTGGCCTTGGAGAAGAACCTAAACCAGGCCCTTCTGGATCT
>NW_006399986.1:3930668-3934723 GCF_000299155.1 Elephantulus edwardii | reverse complement strand
AAGCACGACTAGGGGTCTGCGGGGACTTGCAGGGGGAAACCTCTGTGTCCCCCTGCCAACAGCAGCAAGCTTCTCTATCCCACCCTGATGTAGAATCTTATCTTCCCAGAAGCCCTTCGCCCAAGCCTTGGACCAAATGAAACAATAAAGCTTTTTGCAACAGCTGCTGATGGTGTGTGTGGTGTAGTGAAGTGTAATTTCACAGGGCTCAGCTGTGGGCTGTGCTGGCAGGAAGGGGTTGTAAGCTCACTCTCTTCCTAAATTTCCTACTTGGTGGTGGAGCCTATAGTTCAGGGAGAGTTGACTTGATAGAGGGAAACAGGCCAGGGATTGTTTATAAACTAAAAGCTCTGTACAGATGTGTGTGTAAACGATTATAAAGGGTGAAGCCTTGTGCCATTCTAACTGGACTACATTATTTAGCAGATCATCAAGGGGGGTGGTGGAGGGAAGACTGGGTGGGTGTCAGTTGTACATGGATCGTGGACAACTAATGTTGACTCAGTCTTGGGGGGCAAATGAAATAGGTTCTATTTTTCATGGGGAAACTTAGAGTCCCCTTAGCTATTATTAACAGCCAAGCTGAAGCTTTAAACCTTTTTTTTTAGCCCCGCCCCTGAAACTTTAAACCTTTGAAGGGGGCTTGAGGACCAACTTTTGAAAGCCTTGAAACCCTATGTAATAGAATACTTACTGACATGAATGGGGTCACTTTTAATCCCCACATTAGCAACTATAAATTTTTCCAGCTTCTAAATCTAATCCCCTTTTCAGTTCCTAAACATCAGGGCCCATGTGCCTTGAGTTTTCAGGTATCCCCAGTACTATATACTCACTGCCCAACTCTTAGTTGACCTTTTGATGGGTCACCAAGATGCAGAAGGACATTGTCCAGCTAAGTAAATATTTGTTGGGCAGTTCTGTGCAGCTGGAAGCATGTGATGTGCAAGAAGTGCTGAGCAAGGGTTTTGGGGCTCAGTACAGAAAACGGGATGTGAAAGTTGGGGCCACATTGTCCCAGGAGAAGTCTGGAGATGCTGAAGCTGTGTCAGCCCCGACCCACACCCCTTGTTTTTTTGGCGGAAGAGGGACCTGTCAGGGAGGGACTTGTTTGTCTAGACATGTTCTGCCCGCCCACCACCTACGGTGGCCACTCGCATGATTGGAGGGGAGGTCAATATGCAGCATCAATCCCAGCCAATCAGCTAACTTCTCTGAGTGGCAGTTGCCACAGATACGTATGTACATCCAGCTGAGAATTACAAGTTGTTTGTGACTCTTAGTGACCCTATGTACAACAGTCCTAAACCCTGCTCTATCCTGTGCCAGTCTCACCATCTCCAACACACCCGCCCCCATTACCCCAGTTACTGAATCAGTCCATCTCATAGAGGGTCTTCCCCTCCTGCGCTGTCCCTCCACCATTCCAAGCATGATGTCACTTTCCAAGGACCGGTCCCTCCTTGCAACATGTCCAAAGTATGTCAAATGAAGCTTCAGAATCCTTGCCTCCAAGGAGCAGTCTGGCCTCACCCTCCCCAGGATGAACTTGTTTGTTCTCCTAGCAGTCCATGGTATATTCAACACTCTTCTCTAGCACCACAGCTCAGAGACATCATACTCTCCTAGTCATTGTCCAGCTCTCTGAATCATAGCAAGTAATGGCAAAGACCATGACCTGTATCAGGTGCACCTTAGTCTCCAGACTGACATCGTTGCTCTGCAGTACCTTGGAGAGGTCTCTGACAGCAGACTTCCCCAGTACAATTAATCTTTTTATTTCCTGGCTGCTGGTACCAAGAATGTTGATTGTAGAGCCAACCAAACTGAAGCTGTCAACAATCTCAGTCTCTTCACGATCTATCATGATGCTGCCAGTCGGGGCAGTGGTGAGAATTTTTGTTTTCTTGATGTTGAACTTGAATCCATATTACAAGAGACTTCCGGAAAATAGAGCCAGCCGGTGGAGGAGGGTCTGGGATCCCTGAAAGGCTGAATGCTGACTGTGTGACCTTTGGGGGCACAGAATGCTGTGCAACTTTTATCTTCTGGAGCAGCTGGTAGGTTGGAACTACTGGAACATTTAGTTAGCTGCCTGACCCACTCCACCACCAATCCTGAAGGCATGCTCTAAACCAATGCTGTCTAATGCAATGGAAATGTCCTAAATCTCAGTCAAGTTAGGGCACACACGGCCAGTGCTATCGAAAGGACCTTGGGTGTTGCATTGGTTTAAATGCTCAGTTGGAAAGCTCCATTCCTGGGCTAATACCTGGAGTGCTATTACTGCCTCATCTTTCTCACTCAGAGCAGCTGGAGGGTTCGATCAGCTAACCTTGAAGTTAGCAGCTGAACATTTTAACCATTACACCAGCAGGGGCTCCTCTATGGTTGGCATTCTAGGAAACAAGATCAGCCTGGTCTGCTCTGCGCCGTGGTGTCTCAGAGTCTGGAAACACCACAGTGCTGCAGAAGAGCTGAAATGAAATTTAAATCACGGCCACCCTGCCTAGTATCTTCCTTCCAAGAAGGGCTCTACCTTGATGCCTAAGAGAAAAGTTTCTGTTTTAAATCCATTAGTTGCTCAAGAGAATAACAAAGCAGTCTCAACCCTGCTTGGATTTTAGAGCCTCAGAAAGTACCAATGTCACAGCACGGAAGCAACTCCGTGGCAATGAGTTGAGTGTCGAGTTACCTCGGGCCAAGTTTTTGTTGATTTTCACTCAGATTCCAACTAAGCCAACAGAGAGGTGATGCTGTTGGGATGAACAGTAACCCGTGCCTCTACAAGACAGATGGATGACACAAAAGCTAGGCACTCGGCAGAAACAGGAGAGACAGGGATTCAGGGCTCTCCCTGACACAAGGAGGGGGCAGGGGCCCACCCCTCCCCACCCCCGTGGGACCAGACCTGGGAATCTTAAATATAGATGTATTTTTTTTTTCATCTCTGGACACACATCAATCATACTCCCAGCCCCCAATTACAAACCAAGCAGTGAATCTGACACAGCACACGTGAGGGGCCCCTCCCTGTCCCCAAAGCTGGGGGGGCAGAACACAGCTGGGGAGGAGTGGAAGAGCCTGGAGGTAAATGTGGGTGCTTTAGAACCCCACACACAGATCAGGGGGACGGGACAAGGATGGGACACAGTGGTTAAGGTTCTAGATTCAGGAGCTGGACCTAGAACCCAGTAGTTTCACGGTGGGAGATGGCCATTTCGGTCCTCAGCAGTGGGGAGTCTGAAGGCCTGGGGGAACAGTTCAGACTCCAGGAAGATGCAGAAACAAAGGCAGGAATGAGGAGCTGAGTGGTTCTGAGTTCTGTCACCCCCTTCTCGCGTGGCCAAAGTGTGGGGACAGTGGGAGCTGAGCAGACACTGGACCTTACTGATGGGAAATGGATGAGGGACCCTGGAAAAACCAGATATACCCTGGGAGGGTGGAGGCAGAGTAAACACACATGAGACAGGTTTTGGAAGACCTTGTGAATTCTGGCCTCCAAAGTCCCTGAAAAGGCCTAGGCTCCGGGCATGATTGTCCCAGGAATAGGAATGCCACGCCTGGTGGCCCCTAGGCCAGGCTATGACATGGCACATTCTGGAAGGACTAGGATTTGCAAGCCACAAAGGGTTCTGGAAGTCCAGCCTGGAAGGCAGCAGGCCAGGACTTGGAAAACCTCTGGCACCACAGGTTAATGGCAGATACCAGGCCGCTGCCTTCCAGGCCAGGCCCTGGGGGGTGGAGTTGGAGCACAGAATATGCATTCTGGAACCCCAGAGAAAGGCACAATGTTGCTGATGCTGGAGTGTGGGGGCTCCGAGCTTCGAGGAGGAGGAGCTGGAGTGTGTGGGGCACAGAGCTGTGGAGCCCACAGAAGGTGGGGAGCTGGAGTGGGATTTGGGAGTACTGCCCTTCTGCAGCCACCCCGGGAAGAGGGGGCGCAGGAGACCTAGTTGCGCTCCTCTCCCAGGGAGCTGGTGGGACTGAGTGGCTCGCTGGGACTGCTGAGTGAGCTGGAGGGCGCGGTGTCCACGGAGCTGCGCTTGCTCCCC
>NW_006399986.1:3914638-3925568 GCF_000299155.1 Elephantulus edwardii | reverse complement strand
AAATAATAATAATAATAATAATAATAGTAATAATAAATACTTATAGTCTCTGAAAACCCACTGGAAGAGTCAGCTATGAGTCAGTTCCCACTCAGTGGTGCAGAATATCAACATGCTGTTTTAAGCACGCGTGGCACCAATATGTTAAGCATTGGGCTTCTAAGGTGAAGGTCAGTGGTTCGAACCCATTAGCTGCTCCACTAGAGAAATCTGGGCAGCCTCTTCCTGTAAAGATTTCATCATACTGGAAACCCGACAGTCAGAAACCTGAGTCAGAACCTGCTTGATGGCAGTCAGTTTTATTTTCTTGGTTACTGTTTTAGTTATTGTGGCTTTATAATCTGTTCTGATAAGAGGTAAGATGAAGTTGTTATTATTATTATTATTAAATACTATTTCAGAGCACCTACTGCGCCTCACTGAAATCTTTACAGAACCATGCAGGTTGGTTCAAAGAATTTATACTCATCCTAAGATAAAGATTACTAATAGCTCTGTTAGCTGTGATACGAGGTATTAAATGTTATCAGGCCTGGTGGGGAACATATGTGGTCAGCCGCCACGCAAAACCCGTGCACCACTGTTACCCACCACCAAACTGAAACTGGTAAAACTCCTAAAACGAGTTGGAAAGACTTGTTAGGTTTCTGTACTAATAAATTAAGGAACCTGACAGATCAGTCTGGCCATGTGCTTATGAAAGGTCACATGGTCTTAAAAAACCCATGAAGTTTTGGTTTCTTAAAGAAAGATACTGATGTTTATTACACGTTCATAACGGAGTCTGAAAGGGTCAGGATAGACTGACTCCCAGGAGGCTTTTCTACTCTGCACACAAGAGGGCACCTTGAGATGGAATCAACTTAAAGGCAACAAACAACAGCAGCAACAAACATTGGCACAGGTGCTGCAGTGGAAGGATTTTTGTTTTCCGTGTGAGAGACCTGGGTTCAAGGCCTGACGAGTGTAGTTCAAACACAGCCACCACCCGTCGGCCAGCAGAGGCTCGTATGTGGCCTTTCAGAAGCAGATGGCCAGGCCGTCTTTCGAGGTGTCTCTGGGCGTGTTTGAACCACCAACCTTTTCACAAAGAGTGGAATGCTTAACTGTTTGCACTGCTTAGGAACTCCTGGGGCAGGACGTTCAAACAGTTAAGTGTATCTGGGGAGGGAGAAATCAGCCAGAGACCATGACATTCACTTGACAATGACAGTCAGCCCTTATTAAACGTCACCTTGTGTAGGAAATGCCGGTGTAGCCAAACGGATGACCCAATTTTGTGAGTCAGTCATATATCACTGAAATTACCACAAGCTCAGCAATTCCTCTGTGTACAAGTCAGTGACGTTGATGACTTTCTTTGAACTGTACAACCATTCTCACCCTCCGTTTCACAGCTGTCCCTCCCCTGTTCACACAAACTCACTTAAGGCCCTTAAAGTTTTATCCGATCCTTCAAGTTCACATAGTCAGTTTGCTCCTGTAAAGAGAGCTCTTTAGACTTGATTTGACTGCTTTGTTTTTAAACTTGTTCTCGCGCTTGAAGTGAGAGTTTACTTCAGAGAAAACAGATTCAACAATTCCTATCTTCAGTTCACAAGGACCCCGGATGATGGTTTTCTGGGGTGTGTTGATAGGAATATCTGCGCTTCGTTTAATCTTTCTGTGGAGTAGGCACAGGTGTGAAGCATTTTTCTCTTAACCAGAAGGTTAGCAGTTTGAACCCTTCAGTCACTCTGTGGGGAGACTGCTTGTGGAGAGACGAGAGCCTCGGACAAACCCTCCGAGGAAGTTCTGCTCCATCCTCTAGGACTGCTAAGAGAATGAACTCCACCATGATAATTTGATTCGTGAGACTGGCTCAGGACAGGGAAGGGTTCAGAGCTGCAGTATATAGGGTCACTGTCCATCACAGACGACCCAATGGCACATAACAGCGATAACATATTGTGACAGGTTTGGAAGCAGGAGTGGCAGCCACTTCCTAAATAAGATGCCTCCGGAAACTCTATGAACATTGATAGATGTCGATGCTTGTAGAGGGGCTTCAGGCCTTTTGTTCACAGGGTCACTATGAGTCGTGCTTGATTCAAAGACCACCACCACCAACAACTACATGAGGAGTTTAATTTTTATTATTATTATTATTATTATTTTGTGTGTATGTACCATCAAATCGTATCTGACTGGTACAGGAGGAGATTACCCCTCCTTCTCCAGCAGAGCATCTGGTGGATTCAAACCGCTTACCTCTGGGATTGCAATGCAGCTTCTTGCCACTAGGCCACCAGAGCTCCCTGAGGAGTTTAATTTTTACAAGAGCAGATATTTGCCAGGTATTTCTTTCTCTTTCTTCCTCATACAGACCAAAGTCATTACTGTGAATTGAAATTCATTAATTGCATTAGAAAATCTCACAACTTGCTGTTGAGTTGGAAACACTCCCAGTGAATTTTCCAAGGCTGTAAGTCACGAAGGAAGAAGACTGTCCATTTTTATATGAGGAGCCACTGGTAGACTTAAACTCCCAGAGAGGCATCACCTTTGGGCTTGTTGTTGTTATGTGCCGTTGAGTCGCTTGCGACTCATAGCGACCCTATGTACAACAGCTCTAAACTCCACTCTGTCCTGTGCCAATCTCATTGCCTCCGACACACTCATCCCGATTACCCCAGTCACTGAATCAATCCACCTCATGGAGGGTCTTCCCCTCCTTCTCTGTCCCTCCACCCTCCCAAGCATGATGTCCCTCTCCAAGGACCGGTCTCTCCTTACAACATGACCAAAGTATATCAGAATCCTTGCCTCCAAGGAGCAGCCTGATTTAACCCTCTCCAGGATGAATCTGTTTGTTCTCTTAGCAGTCCATGGCACCTTCAGCACTCTTCTCCAACACCAAAGCTCAAAAGCATCAATTCTCCTTCTATCCTCCTTGGTCATTGTCCAGCTCTCTGATGCATAACAAATAATTGCAAAGACCATGGCCTGTATCAGACGCACCTTGGTCTCCAGAGAGACATCGTTGCTCTTGAGTACTTTAGAGAGGTCAGTAATAGCAGACTTTCCCATGGCAATACGTATTTTAGTTTCCTGGCTGCTGGTGCCAAGAATGTTGATTGTGGAGCCAAGCAAACTAAAACTGTGAACAATCTCAATCTCTTCACCTTTGGGCTAGCAGAGAAAATCCCAAGGGAGTAAGTCCGCTACCAGAATTCCCTACTACATACATTAGTCAGTGGCAATTTGTAGCATAAAACAAAATGTCTATGAAGGATCTTACTTCACTCTAATAAAAAAAAATAATTAAAAAAAAAACCCTTAACAAATTAACTGTCATCGAGTTGGTTCTGAGTTAGGGACCTTCTATTGTGCTTTGAGGCTGCAAATCTTTTTTTTTTAATACATTTTATTATTCTTTGTGTGTGTGCCATCAAATCAGATCTGACTGGTACAGGAGGAGATTGCCCCTCCTCCGGCAGAGCATCTGGTGGATTCGAACTGTGTACCTCTGGGATTGCAGTGCAGCTTCTTGCCACTAGGCCACCAGAGCTCCTGAGGCTGCAAATCTTTGCAGGACACCATCCCTGTTTCCTCCAGGGTGGCTGGTGCCTTCGAACCGGGGAGCATTTGGATAGCAACTCGACTTATTACACGCTAAGCCACCACGACTCAGTGGGGCCAGTACTGGGTTTGAAATGTCCACCTTTTTCCAATTAATACAATACCCAAGCTTGTAACTGCTTGTGCCATGAGGGGAAAGGAGCCTGGTATCGAGGAGGACGAGCGAGCCTTTTGTCTGTCTCCAGATCATGTCTTTCCACAAGTCCCCACTTACCTGGTGTATAACCCCAAGGCTCGTAGTAAGAGGGGAAAACCCCTAGGTGGCAGCCTCGGACAAACTCCTCATAGTCCACGGGCAGCAGCGGGCTGGTGGAGGAGAGGAACTCTGGGTGGAAAATCACCTGACGGGGGGGGAAAAAGAAGAGTTCAGTCTCAGCACCCGGTGCACCTGCGCCCGGTGACCGCAGAGCAGCTCAGAGAAGGTGAAACACTTTGTCTAAATCCACACAGTCAGCCAGCCGCTGGGCACAGATTATTTTGTGTTGAGAATACACTCAGCAAAATAAATTTACACAAGTATAACATGTGTATGATGAAGTGACAATGATTCTATTCTTCAAATTATCAAACTATTCACCCCTTTTCTGAGCTGCTTGTCCCCCATTCACGTGCGCTCCCTGCTTCCTAGGATTTTGTCAGTTTGATCCCTGATCAATAGACCTTTTCTTAGTGATTTAAGTAAAAGTTTACAGAGCAAATTGGATTTCCATTCAACAACTCACACATATTTCCATGGCAATCCCCACATTATAATGGTTTCTACCCTATTCCTCCCTGTGTTTCCCATCTCCCTTCATCCTTCTTTCTTATTCCTTCCTGCATTCTGAGTTTTCTCTCTGGAAAAACACTGTCTCTTTGAGCTAATCATGTTGATTTTTCAGAAGGATGCATACCTTTCTAGTGTTATTGATCTGAAGAATATAGTTGTTGTTATGTGCTGTCAAGTCGCCTGTGACTCATAGCAACCCTATGTACAACAGCCCTGAAACCTGCTCTATCCCGTGCCAATCTTATTGTTCCTGACATGCCCCATTACTCCAGTCACTGAATCAATCCATCTAATCGAGGGTCTTCCTCTCCTGCATTGTCCGTCCACGCTCCTAAGCATGATATTCCTCTCCAAGGACTGATCCCACCTTGTAATATGTCCAAAGTATGTCATACGAAGCTTCAGAATTCTTGCCTCCAAGGAGCAGCCTGGCTTCACCCTCTCTGGGATGAACTTGTTTGTTCTCCTAGCAGTCCATGGTATATTCACTACTCTTCTCCAACACCACAGCTCAAAGGCATCAACTCTCCTTCTATCATCCCTAGTCATTGTCCAGCTCTCTGAATCATAGCAAGTAATTGGAAAAACCATGGCCTGTATCAGGCACACCTTAGTCTCCAGACTGACATCGTTGTTCTTCAGTACCTTGGAGAGGCCTCTGACAGCAGACTTTCCCAATGCAATTCATCTTTTAAAATTTCCTGGCTGCTGGTACCAAGAGTGTTGACTGTAGAGCCAAACAAACGGAAGCTGTAAACAATCTCAATCTCTTCACTATCTATCATGATGCTGCCAATTGGCCCAGTGGTGAGAATCTTTGTTTTCTTGATGTTGAGCCTCAATCCAGACTGAAGGCTGCAGTCTTGGACCTTCTGCAGCAAGTGCTTCAGGTTCTCCTCAGTTTCAGCAAGCAGGGTTGTGTCATTAGTTGGCTGAAAACTGGCTCACAGATCAGAGATAGATCTTGGAAAGAGCAAATGCTCAAAGCAGACATTCTTTACTAGTTAAATCAAACTTCTGTTTGATTTTAAGGGTTATTTTTGCCTTAAAGTTTAAAGATTATCTTAGTTTCTGGAATTCATCCAGCCTCCATAACTCTAGAAAGACTATAAAAGTCTATAAAATTTTGAAATTCTGTTCCGCATTCCCCTCCCTTTTGATGGTGATTTTAGAGAATCTTCCCTCTGAAATGTTCATTAATGGTAGCTGGGCCCCATCTAGATCTTCTGGTCTCATGGTAAAGGAGACTCGTGGCCACTCATTCCATTTCCTCCTCCTCTTCCTGATTTTCTTTCTTCTGCTGTTGTTCCAGATAAACAAAGACCAACTCTTGACCCTTGGGCCAGGGTTCTTTTTGAAACATGATAAGGCTTTTGAGAAACTATGCTGATGGAGAGTTTGAGGCTCGGGTAAACTATCCCCACGCTGAGTAATTCCAACTCGCCGCTGGCCAGAGATCTTACCTTGACCCTGTCGGCACTGCTATTGAAAAGGCCTATTCGGCGGATGGTGGTGAGAATGGGATCTGACGAGTCATCCAGCATATTGTGGGTGCATACAGGGGGGAAGGACTGCCGCTGTGGGAGAATATGGGGGGTGGGCATCAGGAAACAGATAAGGGACAAAGGTTGCTGGGAGCTGCAGCTTTCTCCTCCCCTTTCTCCCTAAAGTTACTTTATTATTATTTTCCTCAGTTCCTTGCCCACCCACCTTCCTAAAAGAAATGAGTATACAAAGTCATCTTTGAGGCAAAGCTACAATGTTAATAGATCTCAGTGACAGCTGGGAATTACAACTGTCCTTTTCAAGCCAATCACTGAAAAGAATCCTGAAGGAACTACAACTCCCAGCATTCCATGTGGCTCAAGCCAGCCAACATGGTAGGAAGTCTCTGAGCCTGCTGGGAGTTGTAGTTTACTTAAAATTTCAGCTCTCCTCTTGATAATTAGGTTCTTTATGATCTCTCTCTTTTTTTTTTTAAATTTTATTATTTTGTATGTACCGTCAAATCAAATCTGACTGGTACAGGAGGAGATAGCCCCTCCTTCTCCATCAGAGCGTCTGGTGCATTCAAACCACACACCTCTGGGATTACAGTGCAGCATCCTGCCACTAGGCCACCAGAGCTCCCATGATCTCAGTCTTATAAACCCCCCTACTTCATAGGCCTCAAAGAAACCAGAAATCCCTAGCAAAGTCCATGGCTCAAAAAACCACAGCAAAATAGGGCTGAGAGCTGCTGGAAATTGCAAAGTCAACTGCAGTAAGTTTACATCTTCCTAGGAACATCACTATGGTCTCTCCCATCGGAACTATGCATTAAATTCCCAGAAGCCTCTGGGGGGCAACACTAGCAAGTCAAGCTGCCTCTTAGACTTCTGAGAATTGCCACCTGAAGGGTCAGTGGGCCAAATGATACCTGTGTGGCAAAGATGGCTCTCTTCATCATGGTGAAGTCCTCTTTGTCCAGCATCTTGTTCATGTCCGGGAGGCTCCCCCTGCAGGGCACGTAGAGAAATACATCTTGGAAAGGGGTGATGAGAAGGATGGGGTGGGTGCAGGGCTGAGGGTGATGCACTCACACCAGCAAAGACTCGTACAGCTTCCGCCCGAACTTCTCCTTCACGGCGTTGGCAGTGTCCCTGGAAGGAGAAGAGCGAGGGCGTCAACCAAATACCAGCTCTGAGGGGAAACTGAGGCCTGAGAGGGGAAGCAGTGGCCCAGAGGACAGGCCAACACCCACCACCCAGACACTGGACGGCCTGGGTCCCTCTGTCCTAGCATCAGCTGTGTGGCTCAGAGTCGGTGGTTGTCCCTCTCTGACTTCAGTGACTCAGACGTTAAGATGGGGATAAAATTAGGATTGACCTCAGAGGCCGGTGGAGAGGAACCAAGGAGGCGGAGAGAAAGGGCAGGGTGCCTGAACACCACAAGCCTCCAGAAATGTCAGCCTGTCTTGAGCCTGGTGGTGAGGAGGGGAGGCTGAGGCCCACTTTATTAAAAAAGCAAAGAAGGATTCAAGAAGAGGTCTGTACACCTGCGTAAGGCTGGTTGACCAGTCCCTGAAGGATGACACCAGACGTGGCCACGCAGGAAGTCAGCAAAATGAACAAAGCCACTCCATCCAAATGGATCAATACAGCGGCTGCAGCAAAGGGCTCGTAAACAGCGGAGATCGAGGATGGCGCGGGGCGGGGCTTTGTGGTTTGCGAAGAGTCACACAGCCTCTGCAGGTTAGTGCCCTTCCGTGGAATCTCCCTACTTTCCAATCAGGGACCTCACTCAGCTGTCACACGTGGCCCAGCTGTGACTTGTGCCTGACTCCTTCCCCACTCTCCCCCTCCCACACTCCCGCCAAGGTGGTGCCTCTGTAGAAATGAATGGGACACTGGACCCAAAATACACAACTGAGGGTGAGACGGGCGGGGACCCAGAGCTGAGGGCTACTGACCACAGCTGCTTGCGGACGGCTTGGCCCTTGAGGGTCTCCACGTTGAAGTTGTTGGTTCGAGCCGGCATGATGAAGAAGGTGACCACTGTCTGCTCGCTGCCATTCACCTAGGCGGAAGGGGAGAGCAAGGAGCTATCACCGACCCCCTCCGTCCCCAGCTGGGCCCCTTTCTAGAGAGGAGAATTGCGGGACAACGTTACTATCCGCACTGGGACTCTAACGTCTTTCGGGGTCTTCTGACACCCTCCACCCTGTGGGATTCTCTTCCTAGCTCTCTTGGTTTCTGCACCCCCTTAATCAAGCGCAAGGAATTGTCTAAATTCTTGAAGGTAAGAGTCAGGATTGTGATCACAACAGAAAAAAAAAAAAAGAAACAACCACCAGTGTACAGCACCCACCCACCCACGTAGAATACCACACAGTGATACAGTCTGTTATAAACATCTAATAAACTTCAGTTTTTCTCTTGCTCTCAAAAAAAAATATTACACAGTCTAACAGAATAATGAAGAAGCCGAGAAATATCTTGCAATGTGGGATTAACCAGGAAGATATCCCAAAGCCAAAGCCACACCCCCGAGTCGGTTCTGACTCAGGGAAACCCTCCCTCGGGTTCCAAGCTTTAAGGGATTATATTAGAGAAAGAGAAAATACATGTTAGAGAGTGTCTGAGAGTCACAGTGAACACTGTTACCAATCCTGCATTACCAGCAATAACAAACAGTGATTTATCAGCAGATCCACTGAGAGATTGACAAGATGGACAGGAAAAAAGGACCTTCACACAGAGGTTTGGCCGAGGACGCCAATGAGTGAGTAAATGTCCCGCAGAGAAAACAGGGGCAAAGTGATGTGAACTTTTTTTTTTTAATTATTTGTGTGTGTGTGTACCGTCAAATCAGATCTGACTGGTACAGGAGGAGATTGTCCCTCCTTCCCCGGCAGAGCATCTGGTGGATTCAAACCATGTGCCTCTGGGATTGTAGTTGCAGCTCCTTGCCACTAGGCCACCAGAGCTCCCCTTGATGTGAACTTTTGAGCCAGAGCAGACCACCCTGTGTCACTAGGCCGATGTCCACCTCAGAGGACCCGCTTTGGGCCCATCCTGATTCTCATCCCTCAGAACGGAGACAATTCATGACCTCCTGTCGCACCCTCCCTGGGGATGGGGGGACGACTCTGCTCCCTGTAAGGTAGCAATTTTCTTTGCCTCCTGGAGGCCAAGTCTTACTCTGAGCAGATAGTTGAGCCTGGCCAAGGCCTCGAGGAAGACATCAGCCCCTTTGTTGGAGAACTCATAGCGACCGGCGATGAAGAAGTACAAGGTCTTGTCCAAGTTGAAGTCCAGGTGCCTGGAGAAGAGGTAAGACAGAGGTAGACCCAGCATCCTCCCCTTCTACCCACAAATCCCAGAAGGCACCGGGGCAAAGAGCATCTTAGACAATGCGGAGGCCTCGCCAGGAGTCTCCCGGGGTTGCAACCCTTTTCTCTCAAAATGGAGCTTTCCTTTAACACTCAGCCCTGTTACCTGTCGCTCAGGAGCCCAGGAGGCTCAGCCCCCCAGGCCTCTCCTCCCTCAGACCCTGGGAAAGTGAGTTCTCAGCCACCCCCTTTCTCAGGACCTAGGTCTCTGGCCTACGTACCCATAAAAATGGCCCCGCACAAATTCTTGGATTCGAGCCTTGCTCTGGGCATGAAGGTTCTGGAACTCATGCATGGCAGAGAATTTCTTCACATTCAGTCCGTTGGGGGTCACAATATCTGGGATTTGGGAGACATGGTCCCATGGTTCATTCCATCATTTGTTCATCCAGAATAAATTGGAATTTGATTGAAATGGATGGATTTAATAATTTAATAAAGGCCTCTCTTGCAATGTCTTTCCTTTTACTAGCTTTTTGGTGAGATCTCTTGGTGACCCATTTACCCTGCCACCAAATGCCTTCTTGCTAAACTACAACTCCCACCAGTCCTTGCAAAAGGGCACCGAGACAAGGAGGAGATGCACATCAGGACTTCTGGGAGTTGTAGCTCTTTGGTCTTATCTAGCCCATCCTGAGCTGGGAATGATCAAATATCCCCAAAACTATGCTTCTCCCAGGACATGCTGTCTATCCATATTCAGGCCCCTTTCAAAAGTTCAACCAGCGTTCCTGGGTTTCAGCACACAAAAAAAATTCAACCAGTTCTTGGCTTCATAAATGCAAGAGGACAACAATGAAAAACTACAATTCCTATCAGCACATGGGGCAAAACTCCAGGGTTATAATTGCCTTCTGGGAAGTATAGTTCTCAATGTAAACACACTGAACACAAATGATGCTATGCGTGATCCCAACCATTTTTTTTCTCAGAAAACAACATATCTTAGATCATTATCCCCCCGCCTTTTTTTAATGTGTGTACCGTCAAATCAGATCTGACTGGTACAGGAGGAGATTGTCCCTCCTTCTTCAGCAGAGCATCTGGTGGATTCGAACCTCACATCTCTGGGATTGCAGTGCAGCTTCTTGCCACTAGGCCACCAGAGCTCACCATTATCCTTTTTCAAAAGACCAATATCTATAGTAGCCAATTAGAGAATTTTAACATTTCTGAAATTAGTAACAAAGATATTATACTTCCCATTAGGGAGCTCTGATGACATAAGTCCACTTCCTGTGTGATTTACAGTCTCAGAAATCTGAAGGGTCAGTTATGAGCTAGCTATCTCTGCCTCTATGGCGACGACCTGAGTTGAATTAAACTACCCATTAGCTTCCACGGTGCACAGCCCAGCAGCCCTATATACAAGTCACTGACCCATAGCCTTCTGGGAGCTGTAGTTTTTTCCTCCTTAGAGTAAAATTGTTGCTACTAGTCTGACCCAAGCCATAGTAGTCACCTCAATGCATGTGACAGCTGAATAATGAAAAAGAAAAGGAGAAGAATTAGCTCATTTGAATGATAGTAAATTGGTCTTGGAAGAAATAAAGCTAGAAGGTTCCATACAACTAAGAATGGCGGAGCTCTGGTGGCCTAGTGGCAAGAAGCTGCACTGCAATCCCAGAGGTGCACGGTTCGAATCCACCAGATGCTCTGCTGGAGAA
>NW_006399986.1:3913150-3914538 GCF_000299155.1 Elephantulus edwardii | reverse complement strand
GAGAATGGCGAGGCTTTGTCTCACTTACTTTGGACACATCAACGGGAGAGACTAATCACTGAAGAAGGACATTATGCTTGGGAAGGCAGAGTGTCCACAAAGGAAGAGGAAGATTCTCAATGAGATGGACTGACACCGTGGTCCCAGTGGGGTTCAAATTTACCTACTATTTTGAGGCTGAAGTAGACAGGCTTAACAGTTATCCCATGAAAGGCTGCTATGACCTACGGCTGATTCTCGGTGGTCCCTATAATGGCGTTGGCAGGGACGGTGGCCCTCCTCATTCCTCCAGGGAGCCCAGCCCGGTCCCTACCTGGTTTCCTCTTCAGCAGGTGCTGAGCCTCGATGGCGGTGATCTGGGACACAGTGGTGAAGACGTGGGCGCAGTGGGCGGCCGCGCGCTCCATGCAGTACCGGTGGTAGATCTGCCGCTCACCTGCTTCCTTGTCCACGTTGAACTGGGTGGCAAGGGGAGACCAGGAAGATTAGGAGGAATGAGGAAAGGACTTGGGACTCTTGGGTCCTGGAAGAAGAAGGGAGCACTTGATCCCCTCACGCTATCCACGGCATTTGTGTGGCTAGGTTTCACACCCCCACCCCGCATCTGCCCCACTTCCAGCTCACGTTCTCCAGGTTGTTGTAAAAGTCCACGGCCCCCGCACACAGGTATCGTCCCAGCAGCGTGGCATGGGTGGTGAAGATGGTTGCCACGGGCAGCCTCCGTGCTCGGCATAGACAGAGCCCCACGCCCGCCAGCCACTCATGAAAGTGGGCCACCACGTGTGGCTTCTCCTCACTCTGGGCCAGGAACTGTGGAAACATGAGAACACGGGACACTGCATCCCCCAAGCTTGTTGCAAGAGAACTAGCTGTTCCCAGTGCAGACCAGGAAGCAGGGGACAGTAAGTACCTAGATCTTGATGACTTCCAAGGGGAGACCAGTAAAACTATCTCTGTGGAGGGGAGATAGCCCACAGCACGAACCCCCATCAGACAGGGTAATCTGCCTGAGGCCCGAAGGAGCTGTTATTTCTCTGGCTGAGGCTTTGAAAGTCTCAACAAGTCTGAAGGGCAAAGACTGAGGCTATAGCATCTCCAGGTGCGGGACACATTCTGTGGTGTCTTTTCTCTCATAAGATTGACCTTCTAGGTGAGCTCTGGTGGCAAGAAAACGGCAATCCCTGAAGTGCGAGATGTGGCTTGAATCTACCTGATGCTCTGCTGGAGAAGGAAGGACAATCTCCTCCTGTACCTGTCAGATCTGACTTGATGGTACACACATACACACACACAAATACTAATAACAAAGAAGAAGAAAGAAAGAGAAGAAGAAGAAGAAGACGACTAAGATTGACCTCCTTCAACGATTTAGATCCTCCCAGAAGAGC
>NW_006399986.1:3909729-3912322 GCF_000299155.1 Elephantulus edwardii | reverse complement strand
CTGTAAATGTTCATTAAAACTAATAAAATTTAATAATAATAATAAAAAGATTGACCTCCTAATACACAAAGCTGATTAAAGGACTACAACTCCCAGAATGCCTCAGGGAGCAAGCCACCCATTCGTGAACTGTCACAGGGCATGGGAAACAGAAGCTTTTGAGCTTTTTAAAACCTAGGAGGAAGATGTAAACACTTGAATGTATGATTCTCAGAGAGGCTGGGGGGAGTTCCTAAACAACCTGGTGTTCTCTCAGAATTTAATGGAAACCATACCAGAGAACTACAATCCCCAGAATTCCTTGCAACAAGTCCTCCCTAAGAACAAGGGTTCTTTCAGTGTTATCACAATGACACGCAGGGACCCCATGTGCAATCAAAAGGAACATGGTCTGATCTTACACCATTCTCACAGCTTTTGCTGTTTTGAGCCCACTGTTGTAGCCGCTGTCAATCCATCTCAAGAAGGGCCTCTCTCTTCTTTTTGCTCTTTTCTCTACTAAGCTCCTTGGGTCCTTCCCTAGGGACCGATTTCTCCTTCTAACAGTACAACGTAGAAGTGATGTCAAGTGAGGGTCCAATGACTCCCCCTTGAGGACGCAGGCCACCAAGGCCTCTATTAACCTGGTGGAATTTCACCCAACTTCCAAGAACTGACAGACATCCAAAGTGGAATGAGGAGAGCTTCTGGAACCAGCCAGTATCTGGATGAGATTCCCAAAGGGCAGCCCCCTCCAGACCATGCCACCACAGCTCAAATGTATATACAGACTTTTCTCATTACAGATTCAAAACAAACAAAAACCAAAGTGCCATGATCCTTGCTTTTAAGGATCGCTCTCTGGCCGCACCTCTTTCTCCCAAAACAGATTTGTCTGTTCTTCTATAAGAACTGTCGATAGTTATAGAAAGGCTTCAGGCCTTTTGTTCATAGGGTTGCTATGAGTTGTGCTTGACTCGACAGCAATCAACAACAGTCAGTCCTTGGGTACATTCAAAACTTTTCTCCAAGACAATTCAAAGACTTAAGTCTTTTCTTAGCTGTTGTCCAGTTTTTGCATGTGCACAAGGCAATTCAAAGTACCACAGCTCAGGTCAGGTGCACCTTAGGCTTCAATATGACATCCTTGCTTTGAAACATCTGAAAGAGGTCCTCGGCAGCAGATTTGTTCAGTGAAGTATGTCATCAACTATAGTGACTGCTGCTTCTGCAGGTGCTAATTGTGGATCTGAATGACATGAAATGCTTGGTGACTTCATTTTTTTGGTCTCGGTTTATCAACTCTCTTCCTTCATTGCCAGATAGTCGAAACTGATTCGGCTGAACCTCCAGTGGGTTTTTTGGAGGCTGTAAATCGCGTGGGAGGAGACTGCCCATCTTTCTCCCCATCATTCGCTAGTGGATTCCAACCGCCAGAGCTTATTGGTCCTTTTGTGAGGATTTTTGTTCTCTTTAGATTGAGGTTTAATTTCTTCTTTTTTTTTTAAATTTTATTTTATTATTTTTGTGTGCGTGTACCGTCAAATCAGATCTGACTGGTACAGGAGGAGATTGTCCCTCCTTACTCGGCAGAGCATCTGGTGGATTCGAACCGTTCGCCTCTGGGATTGTAGTTGCAGCTCCTTGCCACTAGGCCACCAGAGCTCCCCTGAGATTTAATTTCTAAAAGCTAATAGCTCAGAATCTATATAATGGGAAGATTGGCGTGTGTGAAGCTGGGATTGGGAGTTTTATCCTGAGGGAACAAGAGGGTGTCCCTGCCACTGAGTGTCTCTGTCCTCAAAGGTCCACTTAGAATTAAAAGAAATACAACTCCCAGGATGCCCTGGGGAAGCCCTTCCAGCCACCCTCCAGCCCAGGGACTGATGGGAGTATCTCTTTTTGGGCTGGGGTAAGAGGAGTGAGGTGGGGCTGGCTGTGGGGCCTACCTCGCCCAGGAACCAGGTGGTCAGGAAGCCAAAAAGGACAGCATCGTTGGCCTCCCGGTCGTACCAAGGCACCCCGATGTTGCAGGTATCCCAGAGCTCGCCCTTCCAGCGCTCCAGGGCCCAGGCAGAGGCTCCCACGTCCAGTAGCACCACCAGGGGACCCCCTTCGATCAGCCAGCGTCCAAAGTACACCTGGGGAGACCCACAGTTCAGGTCAGGGGGTTCAACCACGTGGCACGTACTGGCTTCCCTTCTCTCACCCTTGACTTCAGTACCCGCAACTATTTCACACTCGCTGCTTTACTTCTCACCCGCTGCCTGAGTTCTCTAGGGGCTAGTTTTGTCCTCACTAGAATCTCTGTCCATCTCAGTTGCTCCATTTCCCCCACCTTTTGTTTTGTTTCTGTAACTGTTACCCTTACTTACCTGTGGACCCTCTTTCTCTGTTTACCCTAAATGTTGTTGTTATGTGCCCTGAGTCACTTAGAAAAAAACAAAACAAAACACAAAAAACCCCGCTACTCTGAAGTCAGTTTGAATGGATAGACTCAAAGAGAGTAGATGTGTCTCATAGGGTTGTTCCCAAAGGCTATAGATCTTTCTAGGAACAGATGACATCATCTTTTTTTTTTAATTTTTTTTTTTTATTATTTTTGTGTGTGTGT
>NW_006399986.1:3902990-3907414 GCF_000299155.1 Elephantulus edwardii | reverse complement strand
GTAATCGGGATGGGTGTGTCAGAGGCAGTGACATTGGCATAGGATAGAGCAGGGTTCAGGGCTGTTGTACATAGGGTCGCTATGAGTCGCAAATGACTCGACGGCACATAACAACAACAACAACAAGAGTTGTATATTTGTTTACAGCTATAATGACATCTCCTGTTACCTGTTCTTTCTACCTGCATTTACCACTGGATAGTTCTCCTGCTTTCCTGTTCTCACCACCACATTTCTTTCGCCCCGGACTCTTATTTCTGTCTCTTTTTCTTGCGTCGCCTGTTGCCTCTTTTCCTCTACCTGCAAGACTATTTTGTACACTGAGGCCTCCTTTTTGCCTGCCTCGTTTCCATGTATCCCAGGCCTGCACTGTTCTGCCCGCTGCCACATTTCTGAATCTTGCTGTCTCATTTCTCCCTCTGCCCTATGTCTCTGGCCTGTTCCTTTCCTCTTGAGACTGTGGCCTTGGTTCTGGGCCTGCTGCCCGGGTTCTCTCGGGCCACCAAGCAGTCACACCCCTCAGAAGCCTGGCTGGTCCCTGCAGCGGGGTGGGGGAAAGAGCTGGCCTAGGGCTCCACCCCCTTCCAGCTGTTGTCTGCCCTTTCGCTGGGGGGTCTATTCTTAGGCCCCCAGCACGTGGATAGCAGCTGCCTTGGGGGAGGGACCAGGCTGCCCTGGGGTCCCCTCGGGACACTGCCCGGTGTGACTGGACTCCAGACCCCACCCCGAACCAGAGGCTCTGAATGAATGAAGGCAGGCAGGGCTTTCTTTGTCCTTCCCTGACCCTGATGTTGGTCTGTGCCCTCATCCTCCTCTTCCCGGCCCCTCTTCTGGAACAATCTGAGCCCACCCTGGCACTCCGGGCCTCTCACTGTCTTTCTTTAACCTCCGCATCACCTCTCTGTCCATCCTACATTGTCTTTCCTAGGTCTGTCCATCTCTCCCCTCTCTGTCACTTCTCCTTTCTCTTCCTCCCTTTGATATTGGCTTTTCTCTCTGAAAACACCCAGCTACTTACCTACTACCCGAGCCCTGGGGCCACCACCACCTTGGGGGAACACTTGCCCAGCCCTCTTTCTCCTCCTGCCCCTCTCACCATCCAGCAGTGACACTCCTAGCTCAACTCTGTTAATGGTGATGATTAATCATGCCACCTTCCCAACACCCGCCTCAGGTGAATGCTGCTGGCATGTCCATTACCAAGTTGACACAGCAAGGAAGTAGAGAAGCTGCACTTGAACTCAGGGTTCTAGAACCTGTACTTCTGTCCATCTGTCTGACCTACACCTGTATGACACCCCTGCTCCTCAGAGTTCCCTTTTCAGTCTGTCCTGTCCCTGCAGTTCATCTGTTCAGCCACCAAGGATCATGGGGTCCTCCATCTACTTGAGTGTCTACCTAGGAAAGTACTGGGGCATCCCTCACTGTCCCTCCCTCCCTGAGGTCATTCTGGTCCTCTCCCTTCTGTGTCTGCTGCTCCCACCCTGACTGGGGGGTCCTGCTGGCCACCCCCACCCCTCTGCCTGACCCAGTCCCACCTTGCAGCCTTTGCTGTTCATGGACTCCAGGGTCCTCTTTAGGGCCGGGGTCGGGGGCTCCAGCAGTTCCACCTGGGTCCTCACTCCTTGCTCCGTGTACGGCCCGACCAGGTAGTAGTTATCACCCCATTCATCGCCCGTCACCTTGGCCTTGGTCTGCAGCACCGTGTAGATACCACCCACTGTGGACCCAAGAGCATGAGGCCAAGTCCCAGCCGACCAAGGTCTGGAGGTCTGGGACCTGGGGCAGGGGCACGAGGGCTCTGGGAGCCTAGATTTCCAAGTGAGAGGGAGAAAGGGCGTGAGGGCATTAAGACTCCTGGGTTGGATGAAAGAGGGGGCTGGGGACTTGGGCTCCTAGTTCTGAAGGAGGAGGAGGCTGGGGATGGGACCCCAGGTTCTGAGAGAGGAGGGGGGCTGAGGACTTGGGGCACCCAGTTCTGAAGGAGGATAAAGGAGGAAAGAGGAGTTCAGGACAGTGATCAGAAGGGGAAAGAGCTGGGAACCCAGACACTCTGCACCTGGAGGAATTAATTACCTGGGGTTCAGAGGACACCAGAAGCTGAAGCTTCCAGGGGCTTAGCTCCAAGACCCCAACTTAGAGGAGCTGGGTGTCCATGCCACGGTGGGGGGTTACAGAGAAGCCCTCGCCATGGCCCAATTCACATCCCCACAGTTACTTAAGAGAAGCCTGATGTGTCACTCCAGCTCCCCAGGGACCCTGCTGACCTGTCTCCCAGTCTCCTCTCCCCCACTGGGGGACCCAGGCACACCAAGCCCAGCCCATTCCACAACTCCACCCCAATTTCAGGGACCTCTCTGAACCCAGGCCCTGGCAACCCATGACTCTCTCTGTTCACCAACCTCACTCTCTGGGTGAGAGACCTACACCCTTTCTCCCCCAAGCTCCAGCCCTTTCCTTCCTTCTGAGGGGGCCAGATGGCTGAGTGAACCCCTAGGATTTAAGCCTCAACTTCCTTCAAATCCCAAATCTTGAGGCCCTTGGAAACCCAAGACACAGAAATCCAGGCCCCCAGCCACTCCCATCCTAGGGCCCAGCCCCTGACCAACTTAGGACTTCCCAGCCTCCCCTGAAGCAGTACGCATGTGTCTAAGGCCACAGGCTTCTCTCCTCCCAGGAACCTACAAGGCAGGCCCCCATTCTCCTATCCCAGAACCTCAAAGCGCAGGTCTCCAGGGCGGGCTTCCCGGGTCCACGCACCAGAACTTATACAGCTTCTCCACATCCCAAGTTAGCTCTTTCACTCACCCTCCTGGAGCATGTACCAGGGACCCCATGCACTTCTGACTTTTGCACTTTCTCAAGACCCTTCCCTAACCGTGTTTCTCGGAGCCCAGTCTTCTCGATCTAGGGATCCAGCCGAATAGCCCCTCCCGTGCAACCACCCGGGACCTGGGCATCTAACTTCTCATTTTAATCCAGGAGACCCACCTTCTCCCGGGGTTCAGGACACACATAATCTCCCCAAGGGCATAGGAGTCACAGGCTTCTTGTCCAGGACAAGAGAGTCGTGTCACTCAGCTCCGTTCCTTTACGATGCAGAGCTCTGGAGGCCCCCGCCCCCCCATTCCCAAGTGCCCTTCCTGTCCAGGGCCAGGTGCCTGGTGTGCTCACCCTTGTTGGCCACCTCCCAGGCCACTTCGAAGAGCACTGTGTTTTCCAGGTCGAATTCATCCTCCCACTCCTCCAGTCCGGGCAGTGAGGATATGGACAAACTGCGGCTTAGAGGCATGGCTAGCACAAGAAGGGGAGTCTGGGGGCCACAGGTGGGGGCCCTGAAGGTGTGCAGGGAATGCACCGGGCAGGGCGTGGCACTCAGTAGCTGGTGTCCAACGGAAAGCTTGCAATACCCTCTCGGCTTCCTATTGCACGACCGCACCCCCCAGCTCGTCAGCGCTCAGACCAAGGCTGGAGGCGGCCACAGCGTCACTGAGCCTCCTGGCTCGGCTGCAGTGAAACTTGCGGCCGCCAGGAGGCGGAACCCGCCCCCCGGATGACGCTATTGGCCCGGATCCGGGGGCGGGGCGCCCGCGTCTGCTCATTGGTTTAGAGCGTCGGGCTCACTCTGGGTTCCCAAGGCCCTAGTAGTCGACGCACGCCGTGGGGGGCGGAGTTATTACTATACTTCTCGGAATCGATTGGCGCCCAAGACTGTCAGTCAGAAGCTGGAGGCCCCAAAGCGGGGGAGAAGGGAAAGAGCGAGGGTGGGATGTGAAGGAAAGGGAGCGTGGAGGACGTGTGGTGGCCCAGTGTTAAGAAAAGAGGAGGAGTCAGGAGGCATTGGGGAGGGACCTAGAAGGTCCAGTCCTCCGTGGATGGGAGGTGCCGATAGCGTGATGCCACGCCCCTTTAAGAGAGTATTTACATATTCATGAAGATCAACCACCGAGACATTTGGAGGACTTGCAAGCCTAGAGAGGCCGGGACGCCTCGCTCCTAGTGCGCTTCAGCTTCCGCCAGGGTATTGGCGGTTAGTGAGCATCATGGCAACCGTGGTGAGTGGTGGCTCGTGCATAGCGGATCCGCATGCCTGAGTCACGGGGACAAGGGGACTGGGAGATGGGACTCCTGGGTCCGAGGGAGGAAGGGACGGGGAGGGGGGGGAAGGAGGGGAGTTTTACTGCAGAGCCTGAGAAAGGACGGACTGGGACCTGATCTCTGTGCTCGGAGGGAGGACAAGTTGGGGGCTCTGCCTTTTGGGTTTAAAGGAGGAGACAAGGGCCTGAACTCCAGGGCTAAAGTGAATGTTAACGACCTCAAGGGTTATGTCTGACCCCGTCATTGCTATGGAGATTGCAGCACCCAGAATCCTGTAGGGCCTTCCCCTCCTGCGCCGTCCCTCCACCCTCCCAGGCATGATGTCC
>NW_006399986.1:3888803-3901130 GCF_000299155.1 Elephantulus edwardii | reverse complement strand
TGTACCATCAAATCAGATCTGACTGGTACAGGAGGAGATTGTCCCTCCTTCTCCAGCAGAGCATCTGGTGGATTTGAACCGTGCACCTCTGGGATTGCAGTACACCTTCTTGCCACTAGGCCACCAGAGCTCGCCACATTCTTTTAAAGTAATAATTTCTTCTTCAATCTGAGTTTTACCATCTTAACAAGGGTATTTAAAAAGCATTTCTTGAATTTCCTGAGAATTCTTTTTAGAGTTTTTTAAGATGACTCTTCTTTTTTTGTGCATCTCTTATTTGGTGCCTTGAATTGGTTCCGACTCAGACCGATACGAAGGATGATGCATAGAGTCCTAGGCCTGTCCTAGACCCTGTGACACCCTCTGCATCGCTGCTGCATGGAAACCCAGCCCCCTGAGGGTTTTCTTCCAACTCATTGTGAACTGGGCGAGAGGTTTCCGTTTGACAGCAGCTACACACGTGTCTTTGTGTGGTCTCGATAACATTGCCAGCAGAAGGCGTGTGCATTGTGGTTGGGGGTTAGCACTGTTCCCTCGGATGCTTTTGCGCCCAGCTGGCCTCAGTCACCCCAGGAGAGAAGGAGGAGTGAGGGTTGTTAGGAGCTATGCAGCAGCTATTCACATTGACACCTGTGGTCATGGAAACACCCAAACCAAACACACACACACACACACCCGTTGATGACTTGATTCTGGCTCCTGGAGACCCCTCAATATTTGAGGGAGAAACCCACCACACCTGCTTCTGAGGAGCTGGTCGATCCCAACTGCTGGCCTTTGGGGTCGCAGTCTGTCTCCCCCATGCAGTGTGCCACCAGGCCTCTGCATGATTCTGAAAGGTGGGAGGGAAAGTGGAAGGAAGAGGAAAGATCGAAGGCTAGCACTTGCCTCAGTTTCCCTGGTTTCAGAGGAGGGTGTTGGGAGCCACGGGCAGGCTTAGGTGAAGGCCCCGCCCCCCTGAGCTCATTGCCGAAGGCCAACAAGAGAACAGCCAGTTGCCATGGAGTCCATCCTGGTTCGTGGTCACCCGGGAGTGTCGGTGTCAAGGCACAGCTGTGCTCATAGGGCTTCTGATACGGGGCTCGTTCTCCCATGCCCGAGTCTTAATGGCATCTTGATTTTCATGGGGCAGGTGGACATCTAAGGAGCCCTGGTTACGTGGTTCTGAGGAAGAAAAGACCAGGCAATCTGTCTCCAGATTACAGCCTTTGGGGAAGGGGGGATCATGTGTACCAGTAAAGGAATTTTTCTTTTACTTTTCGAAGAGAAGAGCCAACTGTGGGGAGGGAGGGGGTGGGCAGGGAGAAAAGTGCAACAATGAATGAATGGGAATCCAAAGTCTCTAAAGGTTCATTAAAATTAATAAAGTATAATTTTTATTTTATTTTTTTTATTTTTTTGTGTGTGTATACCGTCAAATTGGATCTGACTGGTACAGGAGGAGATTGCCCCTCCTTCTCCAGCAGAGGATCTGGTGGATTTGAACCGCATATCTCTGGGATTGCAGTGCAGCTTCTTGCCTCTAGGCCACCAGAGCTCCCTAATAAAGTATAATTTTTTTAAAAAAAGATTAAAGCCTTGGAGATTTTATAGGGCTTTTTTTTTAAAAAAATTTTTTGTGTGTGTACCATCAAATCGGATCTGACTAGTACAGGAAATTGTCCCTCCTCCAGCAGAACATCTGGTGGATTCGAATTGAGTACCTCTGAGATTGCAGTGCAGCTTCTTGCCACTAGGCCACCAGACCTCGCCTATAGGGCTATTTTCATGTGTCACTTGAAGTTCACCATATGAGTCACAATTGACCCAGTGGCACCGAACCACAGCCACAGACAGCACGATGTAGGAATGGCTTAAGGTGACATGAGAAAGGCCTTATGGAAGGTGGGTCCCTAGGAAGACAGATCCTTGTCTCTTGGATTCCTTAAGTTGTGCAAACACTTAATACACTCGGCTGCTTACTGAAAGGTTGGACGTTCAGGTCCATCTCCAGGCTCCTCAGAAGAAAGGCCTGGCAGTCTGCTTCTGGAAATCAAGCTGGGGATTCATCAGGGGCAGACCCCCTGATAACTACTGGGAGTTAGTAGTGGTTCTTCCAGAGCTCCTGGTCGTGTTGGAAGGGAGAGGCTGTGTGCGCTGATTCCCAGTCCTTGCTGAGCTCTAGTGTAAGGAGACAAAGGTAAGGGGGGTGCGGGCGATCTGCTGAGACACGGTCCTTGTCTGCCTGGGCCTCCCAGCACTAGTGGGGAGGCTGAGAGCACAGGTGGCTGGACGGCCGTGGTGTCCAGGAGAGGATGGAGGAGGCAGGACTCTCCCTGGAGCCGAGGGGGACAGGAGTGGTTTGTACAAGCTCTTGTGACACCTCTTCCCACATCCCGCAGGCAACCACCACCAAGGTTCCAGAGATCCGCGACGTAACGAGAATTGAACGCATCGGTGAGTGAGCCCGCTGTGACGGGATGGTCTGGGTGCCATCTGCACACACACACACACACACACACACACACACACACACACACACACATCTCCTAGGGGAGGATGCTGCTGCCTCCTGGGCGGCCTAGTGTCAAAAAGCTGCGCTGCAGTCCCAAGGCATGCAAGTTTGAGGCCACCTGCTGCACTGCAGGAGAAGGCTGGGTAATCTCCTCCCGTGCAATTAACTGCTTCTGAAAACCCACCTGAGGGTCAGCTGTGGATCCGTTCTGACTCCACTGTACACGGCAACATTGATCAACGCGGGGGGGCTCCCACCTCAGGCCTCGGTGCTGGCTTGGCCCCCCTGCTGGGTCCTTGGATACGCCAGGAGCATCCTGGGGGGACGTGATGACAGCATGTGGGGAGTGCTGCCCGCGATTCCCAGCTGGGTGTCTGGCATGAGTGAGGGCACGGCCTCTGGCCCCTTCTCCACAGTGTGTGTCCCCCCATCAGATGCTCAGGAACTAAGCACTGAATCTGGGCACATCCTAGTGGGGCCGCCTGGAGTGAGGAGGTGCACAGTCCCATTTCCTGGGGAGGTGACAGGCTCAGCGGTTGCAGAGTTGGGAAGCCAGGAGCAAGAATGTGGGCCAAGCGGGGCCGCAGGGGCCAGCCTTCAGAAAGAGTGGAACCCTTCCGTGCCCTTCCTCACCCAGCTTCTGCCAGATCCCATCATTCTGCCTCTGATACCTCCCCTGGGGTCTCCGACCTATAGCTGGGGCTCCTGGCCTCGTGCCTCGAATTCCTCCTCCACACCGTGAACCTGAGCGCTCACCTCACAGCAGGTTTTAAGGTTTCAGGAGGCAATCGTGTAACACTCTTAACGTGCGTGGGCCAGCACCATGAGCAGAGGTGCTGCTGGGAGTCAGGCAGAGAGGGCCAGGCAGCCCTCAGCGCTCATGCTAGATCGGGGGCAGCCAGACGGTAAAGTTCAAGTCCATCAGTTTCTGTGCACGACCCCATGTGACAGAGCCACACTGCCTCGTAGGGTTTCTTGGCTGTAATTTTTTTTTTAAAATACATTTTTTTGTGTGTACCATCAAATCGGATCTGACTGGTACAGGAGGAGATTGCCCTTCTTTCTCCAGTAGGCCATCTGGTGGATTCAAACTACGTACCTCTGGGATTGCAGTGCAGCTTTTTGCCACTAGGCCACCAGAGCCCCCTTCTTGGCTGTAATCTTGACAAGAGCAGATCAGTCACCAGGGCTTCCCACCACAGAGCCTTTGGACTAACGGCTTCATGGCTGCACCACCAGGACACCTTGCTAGTGATGCCACAGCAGCCTGGTGGCTCTCTGCCTCCGTGTCCTCCCCCACAGCCGAGCATCTGTCTCACCAGCGGTTGCAACTGTCACCAAGTCCACTCCAACTCATAGTGACCCCGCAGGTGCCCTGGGTTCCCAGACCCTGAGTCTTCACAGAAGCAGATTGCCTTGTCCCCTCTGAAGAGCTGGCTGGTAGAGTCGAACTGCCAGCCTTTTGGTTAGCAGCCCAGCACCTAATCTCCTGTGTGTGAGTGAATGGGTTCAGACTGTGTTCCAATAAAACTTTATTCACAATCGTCATGAGCTGGGCCATGAGCTCTGGCCTGGTGCAGACTATCGGAATCCTTTCTGTCTCTACATCCCTGTCTTCACGTCCTCGTGTTCAACAAGGCCTGGTCGGGGAGGAGCCCTGGAGGCCTCCCAGGGTGGCCACGGCTCGTAGCGTTCCAGCAGATACAGCCTGAGATCATTGGAACCTGGGCGTGCTGTGTGGACCACCAGGTTATGATTGTTAATTAGGTCCTAGTGATATCTGCCCACCATTTGAGGTGGACGTTTGCTCCCCACTTTCCAGTTTGATCAAGGAGAAGAACAGGATTTGGAGGGGAACTGCCCTTTTCTGAGGCTGCCAACCCCCCCCCCAACCCAGAGCCACCGGTCCCTTCTTAATCTTGTGTCCCCCACACAGGTGCTCACTCCCATATCCGGGGACTGGGGCTGGACGATGCCTTGGAGCCGCGGCAGGTAAAGCAATGGGACAGGGAAGGGACTGGGGGGGCGGGGACACACGACATGTGCTCTGCAGACCTTGGGCCGTGGAGTTAAAAGCTCAGCTGCAAGGGGAGCTCTGGTGGCCTAGTGGCAAGGAGCTGCAACTACAATCCCTGAGGCACACGGTTCGAATCCACCAGATGCTCTGCCAGGAAAAGGAGGGTCAATCTCTTCCTGTACCAGTCAGATCTGATTTGACGGTACACGCACACAAAAATAATAATTAAAAAAAAAAGCTCAGCTGCAGATGGAGCCGCAGGGATGCTAAGAAATTGGGGGCCAGAGAGGGGGTGCATGTCTCCTGTCCACCCCATTTACAAGTTCTGGTCTCACCAGCCAGGGCAGCACGGGGATGCAGTCCCTACCCGACTTGCATGTCCCCTCACTTGCTCCCTCACCTCCTACCCTCCAGGCCTCGCAGGGCATGGTGGGGCAGCTGGTGGCCCGGCGGGCAGCGGGCGTGGTGCTGGAGATGATCCGAGAAGGCAAGATCGCCGGCCGGGCAGTCCTTATCGCCGGCCAGCCAGGCACCGGGAAAACGGCCATCGCCATGGGTAAGCGGGGAGCAGCCCTGACGTCTGCCAAGTAGTCCCTCTCTGGTCAGAGCAAGGATCAGTCACATTTAACAGATAGCCACACACAGCTGGGGCTGCCCCACACGAGTTCACGCTTGCATAGAAGAATCTGGATTAGGTCACACAAGGCAGAGTGCTAGATTCCGTGATGTCATACATCTGCGCCTGTCCCCCGCATGTCAACACTGCATCTCAAGGTTCCAAGAGGGCTGCCTCTGCGCCAGCCTTCCCAGCCCCAATCCAGGCAGCTGGAAAGTGGGGGGTTCCGGTGAGTGTAGCTCCTCGAGGTAGCCCACAGTTGTGCTTCAATTTCAGTTCATCAGACGCTCACCTTGTACTGCAAGGGAAATTGAAATGTTATCAACTTTGTTTTCAAAATTTAGACTGGGGTTGTTTTGTTGTTATTGTTTTGTTTTGTTATTTTGTGTGTGTGTGTGTGTGTGTGTGTGTGTGTGCGCGCGTGTGCGCGCACCATCAAATCAGATCTGACTGGTACAGGAGGAGATTGTCCCTTCTTCTCCAGCAGAGCATCTGGTGGATTTGAACCATGCACCTCTGGGATTGCAGTACACCTTCTTGCCACTAGGCCACCAGAGCTTGCCTGTTTGTTTGGTTTTTTAAATTTATTATTAATTTCAATGAAAATTTGCAGAGACTTTGGATTTCCATTCATTCATTGTTGCACTTTTCTCCTCTCCCAACCCCCCCCCCAGCACACTACTTGGAAAAGTAAAATTCTTTCATTATTTTACAAACCCTCCTCCCAGGTCCACTCCACTATGCAGCCTTCACTCTGGACTCTGTCATGACAAAAATACCTAATCACATATCCCTTTTAAACAGTTTTCTTCCTCATCTATTTCAATGCAGTATACATTATTGAACCCATCTTTCTCAGTTTCTCTCCAACCCCAAGGTCAGTCCTGTTTTACAACAGTGGCACCATGCAGTATTTGTCCTTTTGTGACTGAGATACTTCAATCAGCATAATGTCCTCCAGGGTCACCCATTTTGAATAATATTGCATGAGTTCCTTGTTTTTCAATGCAGTGTATTATTCCATTGTGTGAATATACCGCAGCTTCTCTCCATTCCTTTGTTGATGGGCACTTAGGTTGTTTCCAACTCCTTACTACTGTGAACAAAGCCACGATAAACATGGGTGTGCATATATCTGCCTGGATGTCAGTTATGGTATTTTGGGGATATATTCCCAGTAGTGGAATTGCTGGGTCAAATGGTATCTCTATTTGCAACTTTTTGAGAAAGTTCCATACCGCCTTCCAGTGGTTGCATCATTTTACATTCCCAGCAACAGTGAATAAGGGTTCCAGTTTCTCCACAGCCTCGTCAGCATTTGTTTCTGGCTGTGTGTGTGTTAAATTTTGCTGTTCTTACTGGGGTAAGATGATATCTCATAGTTGTTCAGATTTGCATCTCTCTTAGAGCTAGAGATTTTGAACATTTCTTCATGTGCTTGTTGACCATCTGAATGTCTTCTTTCGTGACATGTCTGTTCATATCCTGTGCCCATTTTTCTGTTGCATTATTTACCTTTATCTTGTCGTGGTGCTCAATATTTTATTTTATTTTTATTTTATTTTATTATTTCTTGTGTGTGTACCGTCAGATCAGATCTGACTGGTACAGGAGGAGATTGTCCCTGGATAAATTCTGGATATAAGTCCCTTAACATGTCATTACCAAATACTTTTTCCCAGTCTGTGGTTTCGCCTTTTACCCTGTTGGAGTTTTTAGATGTGCGTAGGGATTTGGTTCTCAGAAGGTCCCATTCATCTAGTTTATGTTCTCCTGGTTGTAGGAAGACTGAGGTTGTCTTAATTCACCAAGTTTGAGGCTGAGGAAGAAGGGGATGACGGGGAAGCTGATCCCTGACTGATAATCAGTAGTTGTTACAACCCACTAGTGATCCTGAGATCCTTCTGTTACTTCCCTTCATCCTCCTCGTTGAACCCCTCTTCATCCTTCAGCCTCCTCCCATGACACGAAAGCTCCTCTCTGTCCACTTCCAGCCGAAGCCCTCCCTCAGGCTTCTGGGGTCAGGCGGCTGCAAGCAGGTCTTCAGTTAAGATGAAGTCGTGTTCACTTAGGGGCTCTGGCTTCAGGGGTGCCTGGCCTGCTTGTGGTCACCTCCAGGATGCTGTGTGCTGGAGGGGCTGTGGCACTGACGGAGGCGCCTCCTGTCCCCGTGGGGAGGGAGAGGAGTGACATGGCCGGAGTCGGGAGGGCCTCCCAGAGGAGTCAGTACCTGAGCGAAGACTGGGACTCTCCACAGACATCAGCCAGGGTGTCCGGGCAGGACACGGACTCCTGCACCCTGTCCTCTGGCCCCCCACTCCCCCCATCACTCTGAACCTGACGCTGACCAGCTCTTAGACTGGCCTAGGCCACACCTCCAGACGCAGCCCCTTCTAGCTGGGAAGGCGTGGGGAGCTGGTGCCAGAGATGCCCCGACTTACGCAGCCCTCTTGTCCCCAGGCATGGCCCAGTCCCTGGGCCCCGACACCCCTTTCACAGCCATTGCGGGCAGCGAGATCTTCTCCCTGGAGATGAGCAAGACGGAGGCCCTGACGCAGGCTTTCCGCCGCTCCATCGGTGTCCGCATCAAGTGAGCTGGGCCCCGGGCTGGGAGGGCCCCACTCCCCAGCCCCGACCCCACCACCTTCTGCATAAGGGGGAGGGTTCCAAGCACCTCCTGTCGGGCTCTCCCCTCACATCTGCTCTCTGACTAGGGAGGAGACGGAGATCATCGAAGGGGAGGTCGTGGAGATTCAGATTGACCGGCCAGCTACGGGGACGGTGAGTCAGCGCCCCAGACAGGGCCTGAGGGGTCGGGACCCTGCTGAATCAGGAGCACCCCTGCAGGCTGTCACTGGGCTCGCGCGGACACGTGGGCCGGGAGCAGGGAATCTGAAGCCCAGAGAGTAAGAAGGCCGGCTTGGAAGCTGTCAGCAGTAATTCTGACCTTACGGTGTTTATCTGCTGCTGCATGGAGTTTATCTAGGGCGGTAATCTAGCGTGTTACAAACTGCTAATTGAAAAGTCAGCTGTTCAGATCCTCCGGCCTCCACTTGGGAGAAAGTCGAGCAGCCTCCAGTACGCACATCCAGCCCCGTTGCAGAGTCCGGGCCCATGTGACCCCCGGAATCCGATTCGGGGGTTGGACTGAGGCGCGATGATGCTGGCGGCCTTGACCCTCTGCTTTTTTTGAAGTGACAAATTTTTTATTAATCTTTGAAGTATAAAATCAAAGACCGAGAGGGAGCTCTGGTGCTAATAAGCTATGCTGCAGTCCCAAAGGCGCGCGGTTCGAATCCACCAGATGCACCAGAGGGGCAGTGTCCTTCTGTGCCAGTCAGATCTGACTCGATGGTACACAAGGGTGGGGAAGGAAAGACGGACGTTCTAGTCTGCACGCATGAAAGAAAGGATACTAAAACAGAGAGCTTCCCGCGTCAAGTGTGTGCTGCTGAATTAGGGCAGACGCCGTGCAGTTTACAGCCTCTGAAACTCGATGGTACATAACAAAAACCTAGGAGACTTAGTCGGGATTCCCTCAGCGGTAATGCGGTCGCTTGATACCAGCGGTGGCGGCTGTGTGTGTTAGTTAAGATTGAGTGTAAACGTAAAGGCAACAATTTTAACAATATTGTCATTTCAAGTTATGCATATTTTAAGGTAAGATTGAGTATAAACGTAAAGGCAACAATTTTAACAATATTGTCATTTCAAGTTATGCATATTTTAAGGTAAGATTGAGTATAAACGTAAAGGCAACAATTTTAACAATATTGTCAGGCTGTGTGTGTTAGAAAGCGTACCTTGGGGAGTTCTGTCATCTGTACACACCCAGGAGGACAGCTGATGTCACCCTGGTGAATGTCCCCCTCTCTCCCAGCGTCCCCACAGTTGCCCCTTGGGAACCTGGGTAGAGGTCTGGGTGGGTCAGGAAGTGTCCCGTAGTGCTGAAGGGATGGGACCGCTCTGAGCCCCTTCTCTGGCCCTCCGCCCTCCTAGGGCTCCAAGGTGGGCAAGCTGACCCTGAAGACCACAGAGATGGAGACCATCTATGACCTGGGCACCAAGATGATCGAGTCCCTGACCAAGGACAAGGTCCAGGCCGGGTAAGCAATGGGGGGTGCCTGATGGCGGAGGAGAAAGTGGGCCCTCCCTTCCTCCATCCCTCCTGTCCATCCTGTCCTCGCTCCCTCCCTCCTGCCCCCTTTCCTCACCCCTGCCGCCTGCCTGCCCTTCCTCACCCCCCACCTGCCCTCCCTCACCCCCTTCTGCCCTCCCACCCCCAGGGACGTGATCACCATAGACAAGGCCACAGGCAAGATCTCAAAACTGGGGCGCTCCTTCACGCGGGCCCGGGACTACGATGCCATGGGCTCTCAGGTAAGCATAGGCTTCATGGGGACCCCGCCAGCCTGGATCACGCGCTTGCCCCCTCCCCCACCTGCACCCCTCAGGTCTGAGCCCTCCTGCCCCCTATAACGTTGAGTCAGCTCATCACATCCTTCCCCCCATATTTCCCTGGGAGCCCATGCCCTTCAGGTGTTGACCCCGTCACTCTCGCCTTTCTGTCCTTCCCGGGCAGCCCCAGTCTCCCTGTCCCGCCCTCTGGGGCCCCCTTTTATGCCCGTCTCGACCTCACCCACAGACCAAGTTCGTGCAGTGCCCGGACGGGGAGCTGCAAAAGCGCAAGGAGGTGGTGCACACAGTGTCCCTGCACGAGATCGACGTCATCAACTCCCGCACGCAGGGCTTCCTGGCGCTTTTCTCGGGTGAGGCCCCGGCCGCCCCCGGACATCCAGCCCTCCCAGGGCCTCTCCCCCTCCCTGAGCCCTGTCCGGTGGTCAGTGGGTGCCCGCTCCCTCCCTGCTCGCTTTCTGGTGTTTTCCCGGGTCCCCGCCATTTCTGGCCCTGGCACCTGCCTTTGCCCACCTCCGGTCCCTCTGCAGGGTCCCTGGTAGCACAGGGGTTAAGTCTGGATGTCGCCGTGCTCCGCAGAAAGCCGTGCAGTGAGCCACGAAGATAATGGCTTTGAAGACCCTGTGGGCAGCGCTGCTGCCTTGGGGTGGCCATGAGTCAGAGTCCACTCAGTGGGGGCGCGTTTGGTGTCCGAGTGGGGTCCTTGACCCTCCCTGACGCCCCTTCCCACCTCTGACAGGCGACACGGGGGAGATCAAGTCGGAAGTCCGGGAACAGATCAACGCCAAGGTGGCTGAGTGGCGAGAGGAGGGCAAGGCCGAGATCATCCCCGGGGTGAGTGCTGGGCAGTGGATGGGCGGACGGGGGGCTGCGGGAGGCTGCCAGGGCGTCTGACTGAGGGCCCCCGTGTCCCCCCCCATGGCTCCAGGTGCTATTCATCGACGAGGTCCACATGCTGGACATCGAGAGCTTCTCCTTCCTCAACCGGGCCCTGGAGAGTGACATGGCACCGGTCCTCATCATGGCCACCAACCGCGGCATCACGCGGTGAGCCAGCCCCCGGGGCTTGGGGTGCTGTGGGCAGTGGGACTGGCCGCTCCCCGGGGTGGGGTCTGGGGCTGTCGGTGCTGGAGACTGCCCATTCCTCTTCCGTGGAGCCGGGCGTGGCTTCAGGGCAGACACACACACACCCACAGTTAGGATCGGCAGCAGGCCTCAACGCACGGGGACGCCTTGTCCTCACGCGGGAGAGATGGGCTGTCTCCTCCCGTCCCACTGACAGGCTCTGCAGAGCGCCCGGAGGAGGCTCGCCTCTGAGTTGCCTTTGAAATGACGGCGTCTGACATAACAGCAGTGCGTGACTGGAGGGACCTCCTGCGGCCTCACTGGTAGAACAGAGGTCCTGTCCGGCCAAAGGCAGGCAGTTCAGGTCCACTGGCGGCTTTGAAGGGAGGGAGATGACAGTTTCTTCCCGCGTGACCGACCGCCTCTGAACACTTGCTGGAGGGTCAGCCGCGAGGTGTCTCTGACTTGACAGCAGTGAAGGGAATTTTTTTTTTTAGTGGTTTCTTAACATAGTGTGTATCTGTGAGCCTGCTAACCCGGTCAGTGGGTCAAGTCCACAGGCTGTTCTCAGGAGTAAGGTGAAGGCGTCTGCCCCTGGTTTGAAACCCGCCGGAGGGTCTCTGAGTTGGCAGTGGGTTCGTTTCGTTTTACCGAATGGACACAAGCCTTGGAAGCTGGGGTCGGGGTGTTGTCTCAGCCACCTGTTACGGATCGGTGGTGACTCGGTTTTTTTTGTTTGTTTTTAAATTTTTTTTTATTTTATTATTTTTGTGTGAGTGTACCATCAAATCAGATCTGACTGGTACAGGAGGAGGTTGTCTCCTCCTTCCCCGGCAGAGCATCTGGTGGATTTGAACCGCGTACCTCTGGGATTGCAGTGCAGTGTCTTGCCACTAGGCCACCAGAGCTCCCTTAGGGGTTTTTAAGTGCTCTGCTGCCAATAAAAAGGTCTACAGTTCCAATCCAGCAGCCACTGGAAGTGAGGAAGAAGTGGCAGTCTGCTTCCTCCCAGATGGACAGTGGGACACCACTGGGGCGGTTCTACTCTGTGCTATTGGGGGTCTGTCTTAGGGAACAGAGCAGCCCCGGGGCCCTGCCCTCAGGTCGTGTCTAGATTGCGAGGGGCAGGCATCTCAGTGTCTAGGGGAGACCGTCAAGGCAGAGGTGGCTCACATGGGCGTCTCCTGGGGGTCCACTGTGCTGGGCTCCGGGGTGGCAGGCCCAGCCTCGATCCAGGGAGGGACCTTGCTGCCCAGCCCGCCCACTGGTCTCCAGGTGGAGAGCTACGGTGACGGGGCCGCTCAAGGTGAAGCAGCAGGGCTGGCCTCAGTGAGTGGGTGGTGGGGTTAGCACAGGGTGACGGGGAGGCTGGGACCCCGCTGGGTCCTTGAGGGCCCCCCTGACATGCCCTGTGCCTCCTCGCCCTCAGGATCCGGGGCACCAGTTACCAGAGCCCGCACGGCATCCCCATTGACCTGCTTGACCGGCTGCTCATCGTGTCCACGTCGCCCTACAGCGAGAAGGACATGAAGCAGATCCTCCGCATCCGGTGAGAGACGGGAGGGGCCTGCACCCTGGAGAGGACCGACCCGGCCTGCAGGCCACCGGGGCTCTGTGACCCCTCAGCTCCCGGGGTCGGGGCGACCGCAGCTCTGTGACCCCTCAGCTCCCTGAGCCGGGGTCGGGGTGGACACAGCTCTGTGACCCCTCAGCTCCCGG
>NW_006399986.1:3884459-3887985 GCF_000299155.1 Elephantulus edwardii | reverse complement strand
CGGGGTCGGGGTGGACACAGCTCTGTGACCCCTCAGCTCCCGGGGTCGGGGTGGACACAGCTCTGTGACCCCTCAGCTCCCCCATCCCCGCAGGTGTGAGGAAGAGGATGTGGAGATGAGCGAGGACGCCTACACGGTGCTGACTCGCATTGGGCTGGAGACCTCGCTGCGCTACGCCATCCAGCTCATCACTGCCGCCAGCCTGGTGTGCCGGAAACGCAAGGTGAGCTGGTGGGCGGCGTGGGGATTAGTGTCGGCCCCCCCCAGCGGGCCCCTGGGGAGGCACCACTTTTTCGGGTGTGAGCAGAGGCCCTGAGAGTCGAGCATCCAGGGCCTGGAGGGCCTGGGCGCTGAGCGAGGTGTGGGGAGCCCGGTGCCGCCTGCTGCCCAGAGTGATGGCCGGAGCTGGGCTGTGGGGGGGCAGCAGGGGAAGGGGGGCTCACCAAGACTGTGCCCGCCCACCCAGGGCACAGAAGTACAGGTGGACGACATCAAGAGGGTCTACTCACTGTTCCTGGACGAGTCCCGCTCCACCCAGTACATGAAGGAGTACCAGGACGCCTTCCTCTTCAACGAGCTCAGTGAGTGGCCAGCAGCGGGGGGAGAGGGGCGAGACGCCCTCTGGCCTGCTCTGACCACGATGCTCCCCCTTCTCCCCACAGAAGGCGAGACCATGGACACCTCCTGAGCGGATGGCCCTCCACACCCCCTTTTCTAGCCTGAGTTCTGCACTGTGACTTTGACTTTGTATAAAATGGTTCTCAAAAAAAAAATGGTTTTCAAACTGGACCCTTGCGTGAGGGTGTGTGTACACTCCGGCCCCCAGACACATCCATCAAGTGAGAGTTTGAGCAGCTTTTATTAGGAGGCGAGCAGGGCGGCTGCGGGGTCCGGGAGTGAATAAGGCTGCGGGGGGCTGAGAAGCAGTTTTTAGGGGTTGAGGTAGCCTTCGACTGGGCTTCCGCCACACGTCGGCCATGGGGCCTTGGGGGCCCTACAGTCCAGCTTGTTGGAGTTGCAGGGCTTACACCAGCAGCTGAGGGCCACAGGGTAGTGGGCCACGGGGTCCACGCCGTTCAGGCAGTTGGGCAGCCGGATGGAGTCGTAGCGCGTTTTGCCGTAGCTGCACACGGGCTGTGGCAACGGTGGCAGGCCATAGGGCAGCACCCGCGTCTAGAGGTCAGAAGCGGGGGCAGGCAGGGCTGTGGGCTGGAGCTGGGTCCTCACCGCAGACCCCCTCCGCCCCCCACAGCACCGCCCCCGGAGGCTGGCCACCGGCCACCCCGGCGTCCCACTCACCATGCTGGGGCAGTAGCCGGCGCAGATCGTGGTGGTTAAGGTGATGCAGACGGAACAGCCCTCCTTCTCTATCCCCAGAGTGGCGTTGACCGGCCGACACATCGGCCTCAGCCTGGCTGCCCACACCCCTGCCGAGCCCAGCAGCAACCACAGTAGCAGCCCCTGGGCAAGGCAGCACCTCAGACCACGCAGGGCCCCCCCCACCCCGGCTGAGCCCCGAGACACAACACATCCCGTCCTTCCAGCACTCCCACCCCCGAGTGTGCCCAGGGCCCGGTCATCCCCTCCCTCCCATCTCCAAAGACTCCCCTCGCTGTAGAGGAGCAGCTCCCAGCACAGACCCTCTGCCTTACCTGAAGTGGTTCCATCCTGGGTGTCTCTCCTCCCTCCTCCGCCTGCCTTTATACCTGCCGACCGCGGAGGTGGCAAGGCCACCAGCCTCGGGGCCATGGTGAAGTACCCTGGACACTAATCCCTCCAGGCGAGAGGCAGACAAGATCAAGGAATGTCCACCCCTGTGGGGGCGCATGACAAGGTGACAGGGACCTGACTCATGCTACTAGTGAGCTTGAGGTGAAGGAAGAAGGGTTTATTGTCGAGGAAGTGCTCAGCTGGTTCCCCTTCCTATGCCGCCTCCCACCGCAGTCCATCTCGAGCTAGTTCCTCTGGACAGGGATGGGGACAGACGGGTGGGGACAGGCTGAGGCCTCAGAGGACAGTAGGGTGGCCACCTGCTTTTTGGCTTCGTCAGAGGGGTTTTCCCGTTATTTTGTCCAGCAGCAAGGCCACTCACCCAAGAGATTTAGACGGACCGCCCTCTACCCTTTGACTGGCATGACCCCAAACTCGGGTTTAGTCAAGACTATTTGATAACATCATTGATAGGCAAACCCTGCCCGCCCCTTCCACTACTGGGGTCCTGTCCTCCTGTGGATCGTGTCTAAAGGGCCAGGGGGCACGTCCCAGCCCTGCATGGCCACTGGTAACCCCTGCCCAGCTTGGGGGCCTGTGCGGGGCGCGGCTGGGCCCCGGCTGTGACCAGGGCGGGCTTGCCGCTGCCATAGCAGGAACTCTCGGTCTCGTAGGCTTGAGGCACGCTGTGGATGGCGGGCACCGGGTTCCGGTGGGGACTGCCCCAGGGCGCCTGCAGCTGGCAGTCAGGCCCCTCGAGCCGGTGCAGCGGGGGGCTGTAGGACTCCTGGGCTAAAGTCAGCATCCCACGGTGCGGCACTGCCTTCTGCACTTGGGGTACCCAGACCCGTGGGAGCCCAGCTGGCTGACGCGGCCACCGTGAACCGGGGTTCCAAGCCTGCAGCGTCTCTGTGAAGGTCATGTAGGTTGGCGAGCTATGGCCTGGATATCCCGACAACTCCTTCCTGGATTGGGGGGTGAGGGGGAGACCACTGGACTCAAGCCCTGAGGAGACCTGAACTGCATTCCGGGGCGAGCACACCTTTTTTTTTTTTTTTAATCCCAAAGTGGGCCTAAGACCCTTTGGGGAAAATAGAGTGGAGGTCTCGGAGCCTGGAATACTGGCTCCTAGAGATATTGGGGTACATTTTCACCCATGGGAAGAAGTAGCAGGAGTCCAGATTCTGAAGGAAGCCAGCCATGGACCCTCAGAATGGGCCTTCAGACACGGACCCCTCTAGCTGTTAGCAGTCCCTACCTCAGTCAGTGCCTGAAACTGACACTAGGGGCTCCTGGGCACCCGAAGAGCCACAGAGTCTGGGGTCTGAACTGCTGGTTTCTGGGTATGCAGGAGCCGAAGGCTGAGAGTCTCCCGAGACAGAGAAGGGGAACCCACGGGGGAGGTGGACTGAGAAGAGAAGGGGCAGTGAGACCAGGGCACGTGTGCTCACTTCAGGAAGGTGCGAAAGTCACGGGCCGTGGTGGTCAGGTAGAGCCGATGACGACCCAGGATGCCCTGACCCGAGACGCTGAGAGGCCAGCCGGCCAGCTCCGGGTTCCTGGTCCAGGGGACCAAAGCCTGCCGATGGTAGTGGGGGGAGACAGAGGAATCGTGAAGAGGCTCCATACTGTTAGGAAAAAAAGTTAACAAGAAAGAAACAAGCTAGTCCCAGGGGAGCTCTGGTGGCCTAGTGGCAAGAAGCTGCACTGCAATCCTAGAGGTGCGTGGTTCAAATCCACCAGATGATCTGCTGGAGAAGGAGGGACAATCTCCTCCTGTACCAGTCAGATCTGATCTGATGGTACACACACACAC
>NW_006399986.1:3882531-3884359 GCF_000299155.1 Elephantulus edwardii | reverse complement strand
AAGAAGCCAGCTAGTCCCAAGAAATGAACAGGCCTTTATTGCGTGGTCTTCTGATGATAGAAGCTGCTCCCAAGAAGGCAGCAGGCCTTTAGTGCGCACCCAGAGGAGGTCCGAATGACAAGAGCTGACAAGGACACTTTCCTTTTTTAGGGGGTTTAGGGAAGATGGTATTGTGCTTAGAATTTGAAGCAGGGGTCCTGTCAATTAACCTGCACGTGGCCTTTTGTGATCAGACCCAGAACCTTTAGACATGATCAGGTTGATTCAAGAAGTGGTCAGGCCTGGGGCAACTGCGCCCCTCTTCCTCCACAGACCCCGCTCCAAACCTCCACACTACCAGTTCCAGAATCTTTTTATTCAGTCCCTTGTCCCATTGTTCCCCAAATCAGAACCCTTGTCCCCCGCCCCCCAAACACTGCCTGCTACTCTGAGGAACTCCAAGCCAAGCTCCCAGCCATCCCCCCAAAATTCTGGGAATTCAGCTCTATCCTTCTCCTTCATTCCAGAAGGACACACCCCCCCCCACCTCGCCTCCCATCTAAGGAATTCTGGGCTCTGAGAGTTTTAGTTCTGTCACCAGATGCAGAGGCGCCACCTCGCCCAGACTCCAGAAGGCCTCCTGGGTCTCCCTCTTCAGCCTCAGAAGCTAAATTTCCATAGTGAATCGCACCGCTGACTCAAAAGATGGCGCTTTTTTTGTGGTTCGAACCCACCAGGTGCTTAACGGGAGAAAGATGGGGAATGTCCCCCAGTGCAATATACACCCTCTGCAAAACGGCTAAGAGGCTATTCTGACTCCATGCGGCAGTGCCTTTGAGTTTTGCCTTCAGGAGCTCTCAAGGAGCTGACCAAAAGGACGCTGGTTCTAACCCACCAGCGAGGCTGAGGCAAACGGATTTCTAGAAAGATGTACAACAGCCTTGGGAATGCTTTGGGGCAACGCTCCGCTGGGTTGCAATCGACTCAGTGGCAGTGGCTTTGATTCTGTTTGGGGGGAACCTCCCCCACTCACAGGAGCCCAGGTGCCACTCAAGCCAAGCACTTTGAGTGACTTGAGTGGTGGGTCCCAGGGAATCCATCAGCTGCTCCAGGGGAGAAAGGATTTGGTACTCTCCCCTCATAAAGGTTACTCATGGGTCACTGAGCCGGCAGAGCTTAGGATCTGTTTTGTTCTGTACCATCAAATCGGAGCCCAACATCGCTGGCCCTCCAGCGTGTTCTCAGAGGCAGTAATCGCACAGAAGGAGATTGCCTCTCCTTCTCCCGAGGAGTAGCTGGCGGAATCAAAACGCGTGCCTTTGGGATTGCAGCGCAGAATTTTACCTCGAGGCCCTCAGGGCTCTCTCCTGTAGGGGTTGAGTCAGAACCAACCCACGGCTGACCCTCCAGCAGATTTTCAGAGGCATAGGATATTTGGTATTGTTTTTATTTTTAGGTTTTGGTTTGTTTTGGTTTGTGTGTGTGTGTACCATCTAATCAGATCTGACTGGTACAGATTCGATCCGCTTGCCTCTGGGATTGCAGTGCAGCTTCTTGCCACTAGGCCACCAGAGCTTACCGAGGCATAAGGTTTATAAGGCTGTAGATCTTGAAAGAAAATCAACCGCCTCATCTTAGCGGCCAAATGCTCTGACCGCTGCACCACTAGGAATCAAAATAAACTGAAATACTTCTACTGTCCTCAGAATCAATCAATGGGGAGGGAGGGGGCAAAGGGTATAGCTTCTTTCCTGATCATGCCAGGCTAAAAACCAAAACCCCTATCCCTGGTCTCTGTAAATAACCCCAGATGCTGAAGCCACGTCAGAGAGAAAGAGAGAGAGAGAGA
>NW_006399986.1:3874203-3882431 GCF_000299155.1 Elephantulus edwardii | reverse complement strand
GAGAGAGAGAGAGAGAGAGAGAAAGAAAGAAAGAAAGAAAGAAAGAAAGAAAGAAAGAAAGAAAGAAAGAAAGAAAGAAAGAAAGAAAGAAACCTCTTCGCTCCACCCTGGAATTGCCAAACCACGCCCCTGTTAATCCCTAGCTCTGCCTTGGAATTGCCAAGTCACGCCCCAACCAGAAGCCCTGGGCCCGCCCCAGGCTCCGCCCCCAAGGCCCGCTCAGCCGCTGCTCGGGCTCTGCAACCTGGTGACCCACCAGCTCCCCGGACTGGGCCCCTGCATCCCAGGGGGCACGCGGGTCCAGGCCCGGCCAGCCGGTGTACTGCGACTTCATCTCGCTGAGCTGGTGCTTGGTGACCAGAGGGAGGCACCAGGGGCGTTGTTTAAGCTGCAAAAAGGCAACACGGGGGACCCCACGTGAGGGCGCCGGGGGTTTCATGTGCCATCACCCCCAGAAACATAGTTGATGGAGCTAGAAGAGGAGATGATCCCGGGCTCATGTGCAAAGGGGGTGACAGATGAGGGGCCACCAACATGCCAGGCGCCTGAGTGAGGCAGCGGGAACAGGACCTCATTATCAGTCTTTGAAGGGAGAAGAGAGCGCAATTGAAAGTTGTCCATAGGCGCTCGATTTTGCGGGAGTACGATTCGGGGATCATCCCTGAATGCTCCTTACCTTCTTTGCACAAGTCTTACGGACTTCGCCTCTGCCCTGCCTCGGTAGCCCAGAATTTTACCTTTCCCTCCAAATCCTTGAGCCCTAAAGTCCGCGTGGGGTCCGCTGGCTCTTGGGCCTTGGGCTGCGCACAGAGCCCACCGTGGCTCTTGGGCGTATAAGCGGAGCCAGAGGTGGTCTCCCACCTGCTGAGGACTTCATCAAAAGCCCAGATGTGCGGACCCTGCTTGGTGGCCGGGGGTAGGGGCTCCGCGACAGTGGACTGCAAAGTCAGCGAAAAAAAGACCTTGGAGTCCTGGGCCCCCCCTCCCCAGTGGGGCTTCAACCCGACTCTCCCTCCTACTTCAGACAAAACCTCACTCCTCGTTTCTCTCTGCACCCAGCCCCTCCTCCTTCAGATCCAGCGCCTGGCTCCCAGCCCCTCTGGTCCAGAACACAGGCCCTCTTACGGTGGGCGGGATAATGTGATGACCGACGCCGCTGCTCCTGAGATGCCAATGTGTCCGAGATCCAGGGGCCTCAGGCCAAGAGGTGGGGGACCGACGGGGGCCATAGCACAGAGCTAGGGGCCGACCCCCCATGTCCTCAACCACCTCCAGCAGGAGCAGGCTTGTTTGTTGTTGTTGTTGCCCCAGGTGACAGAACCCGCTCACCCCGCCCACGGCCAGACAGACAATGGAGGGCCTTCGGGTATGTGCACGGGTATGTGCACGTTTAGCAGGAGAAAGTCACCCAAAGGCAGAGAAGTAGAGAAAGTTAGGTGAGACCTCGAGAGAGAGAGAGCTTAGGGGGTGGGGATGGAGGGAGAGAAGTCCAAGAACAAGGTTTCAAAGACTCAGAGAAAGGGACCACTGAGAACTAGAGAGAGAGAGAAGGAGATAGAGACCCAGACAGAGGGGAGTCAGAAACCTGGGGTGGGAGTAGGGGTGGGGGATAGGGTGAGCTAGAGACATGAGAGGGCAGGAACTGAGAGAGGTAAGAGGAGAGAGATCCAAGAAAGAGAAGAGACAGGACAGAAACCCAGAGAGAGAATGACACAGAGACCCAGAGAGAGAATGGGACAGGGACCCAGAAAGGGAAGAGATCCAGAGAAAGAGAAGGACAGGGGCCCAAAGGAAAAGGAAGACAGACTCACAAAAGAGTGGACAAATATCCAGACTTAGAAAAGTGGACAGAAAAAAAAATTTTAATTAAAAAAAAAAAGAAAGAAAAAAAAAAGGGACAGAGCAGTTCGAATCCACCAGATGCTCTGCTGGAGAAGGAGGGCCAATCTCCTCTTGTACCAATGAGATCTGATTTGACAGTTGTGTTGTTGTTAAGTGCCATCAAGTCGTAGGCGACTCATAGCGACCCTATGAACCAAAGTCCTCAACATTTGTGTGACTTTCATCCTTTCTCCAGGTTCATAGGGTTTCTGGAGGCAAGCTATTATGGAAGTGGATGCCACTCCTGCTTCCAAGCTTGTTTTAACCAGGGAGCTCCACCAAACACTGTCCGCCACGGGTAACCATTCTCGGCTTTGACACATCAGTGTCACAGTGTTCAATTTCACAGCAACCACGAGTTACCTCAGTACGGCAAGTGGACACACCAGGGCTATACGACCTTTGACTTGGTACACACAAAAGAAATAATAAAATTTTTTTTAAATCCACAGAGTGGATTTATACTCTGTGTGTGTGTGTGTGTGTACCATCAAATCGGATCTGACAGGTACAGGAGATTTCCCCTTCTCCGCACAGCATCTGGTGGATTCGAACCATTCATCTCTGAGATTGCAGTACAGCTTCTTGCCACTAGGCCACCAGAGCTCGCTTGGATTTATATTCTTTTTTCTTTTTTTTTTTTTTTTTTGAATTTATATTCTTAAAAAAGAAAAGGGGACAGAAACCCAGAAAGGGAACAACAGAGAGCAGAGAGGACTGAGAGCAGGATATGAGGTCAGAAATTCAGCAACTGGAGGTAAGGACCCTAAAAATGAAGAACATCCCCGTTCCGCTGAACCCACCCAGACCTTAACCGCAGGGAGCGTCCCAGGCCTCAGCATCGCCTCTTCTCTGCCAGGCCTGCCCTCTCCGAGGTAACATTTTCCAGACTTCCAGGCCCCCCATCTGTGCTGCAGCTCCTGCTGCCCGCCCTTGTCTGCCTTTGATTTGGTTGAAACCTTCCACCTGGGAATGGGTATGGATGGGTGGAAAGGGAAACCCCAAGAGAAATAACTTAGAGGGAGAAGAAAGAGAGGCGGAGAGAGCGTGCTGATAAATGAGAAGGAAATTCAACAAAGAGGCAGAGACAGTGAGGGAGAAATAAAGACAGAGAAAGGGATTGACTCTGGGACAAGAGAGAGGAATTGAAGCAGAGAAGCGATAAATGAGAAGGAACCAGCAATGTAGAAATAAAAACCACCCAACCCCTCTGGTGATGTGTACAGGGTGTAAATCAAAACAAGAAAACAAACCCTATGGTTCTGGGTTTAACCCACAGGATGACCATGCACGGATGGATTGGCATATTTTGTTGGTTTGTCTGTGACGTGTGTGCATATTGGCAACAGACGTAGGGCTATGAAGCAGTTATAGGGGCGTGGGGCGCACCCCTGGCTTCCATTCTCTCTCTCTTTTTTTTAAATTATTTTATTTTATTTTTATTATTTTGTGTGTGTACCATCAAATCGGATCCAACTGGCACAGGAGGAGATTGTCCCACCTTCTCCAGCAGAGCATCTGGTGGATTCGAACCGGGTGCCTCTGGGGTTGCAGTGCAGCTTCTTGCCACCAGGCCACCAGAGCTCCCTTCCCCTTCTCTTTTAAAGATCTTCTGGGGAAGGACTCCACCTCCTTGTCCCCCCCTCCCCATCCCACCGACAGCTGATCTCTTCCCACCAGTCCATTCTTTGGACAGAGAAAACTAAGGCTGCCTTCTATACAGCCTGGCCCAGGGTCCCACTGCCCACTATTCAGATTTCTGGGGCAAGGAGGTTTCTCCAGTTGGGTTTCCCCAGCCTTACTACTCAAGGTGGGTCAGTTGTTTCAGTAAAACCCTGATCTTAGGTCAGTTTGTCAGAAATGTCTGTCGTACTCAAGCTGGACAATTTTAAGTGTCATTCTTTCCCAACAAACCCTGGTAGCATAGGGCATTGCATCCCGGGGCTACTTACTGAAGGGTCAGTGGTTTGAATCCACCAGCTACTCTGCAGGAGAGAGAGAGAGGCAGTTCCCTCCCATTACGATCTGCTCTCTCAGAAACCCCACGGATGGTTGCCAACAGTTGGAACAGATTCGATGAAAGTGGGTTTGGGGATTTCTTTCCCAATGTGGAGTAAGGGTTGAGGTAGAAAAACCTGATTCTCAAGCCCCTGCCCTGGGCTGAGCTCCAACATCCTCACCCCCAGTCATCTCAACCTTATTTAAACTCTCCCTGTGATGGGTGGCTCGCCACTTTTTAAGATAGTTCCAAAGTTCAAAGCCAATACTTCCCTCCTCTGACCAAGCAAGAATTCTTAGTCAAGCCTTTCTGTGAGACCTTGTTTCAAGGGTTTCTGGCTGGTTCTGGCCTCTCCCAAGCACTTACTAACATGCCTGCCTTTTTTTCTCTCCAGGGTGGGTGGTGAAAATGTCAGTGTTCTCTGAAAATGAAGAATCAACTCTTTAGAAGTTGAAAGCCTCCCATGTCCAAATCCGTGAGTTATCTGATGAGTTATGTATTAAAGTTGATAAACAGTAAACATTCAGTAAATATTGGCCATTATTATCATCATCGTGGTCATCCTCCTCCTCGTGTTCCTCCAGCAGAACTCCTATTCATCTCTCAAAACCCCACTTGATTTCACTACCTGTTGGGACTTGGCCTCCAAATGACTGAGGTCTGCAGACTGAGGCCTCCAGTGCACTGAGGCCTTCCTCAAGGCCCTTCAGCGTCCAGATGTCTTCTTCTGTGAACTGTTCAGTTGCCAGGTCCAGCCTCAGGCCCGGCCCGTGCGGCTGAGGAGTGTACAGACGCAGGCAGTGTCGATTCGAATCCATCGCCAGCCCACGCGGCCCTGGGCATCGGCAGTCAGTGCCCGCACGTAGGACTGCTTGGCCTTGCACTCTGACATCCAGTGTCGCCGGTCCACACCACGGCAGCCCCCACCGCCCCCACCGGGGCTGCCTTCCCCAGTGCTGTCTGACTTGCATCGGGTCTCAAAGAAGTACTGGCGGAGGGGGCCGCCACCGGCTGCTGGCACCTCACCTAGCACCTCCACCTCGCGCCCACGCAGGTCCACAGCCGTCCGGCGGTCAGTCACCCAGCCGCTGACTGCATCGCACACGGCCAGCTCGCCCCGGCGACTGGCCGGTGCTGTCTCGCTCACCCCACGGCGACTGCGGTTGGCCGGAGCACCCACTGGCTCCCCAAAGGCCCCGGCCTCCAACAGGAAGAGCAGAGGGGGTCCTGAGGGGGCTCCCCGGGACAGGGCTACTCGAGGGGACAAGAGGTCCCACTCAGGGGCCAAAAACGGGGGCAGTGGTGTGGGTGGGGGGTGAGGCTGTGAAGGGATGGTAGGGAGGAGGAAGAGGAGGAGAATGGGGAAGGAGGCCGGAGGCCTGGGGGGCATCTTGCTCAGCACCTGGAGAGAGAGGGGTGCAGAGGTTAGAGAAGACTGCATCAGCCGGATATCCCAATGTGTCAGAGCCTGGGACAGCCCTCATTCTAGAACTTTTTTGGGATCCCATATACTGTGACTTGTCTAGAATTTTGGGGGTTTCCTCTACACTGTGACTTGGGAAATACCTAATTTCAAAATTTAAGACTACTTCCTGTACCAGTCAGATCTGATTTGACGGTACACGCACACAAAATAAAAAAAAATAAATAAATAAAATAAAAATTTAAGACTACTGTTTACACATCATGAGAAATTCCTTGGGTGGCAACAGTTAAGGAATTGACTACTAAGGCTGAAAGGCTCGGGGATCAAACTCGCCCAGAGGTGCCTCGGAAGAAAGGCCTGGCAATCCGCTTCCGAAAGCAAAACCTCGTGGGACATGTTTCTACTTTGCCATCATCAGGAGTCAGACCTGAGTCCACAGCAATTGGCATAGGCTCAGAGAAGTTCCTTGGCTGCCAGCAGGTCACAGAGCAAGGGACAGACCTGGGACTTGAACCCTCGCTGGGCAAATTCACTTGTCTATTCATTCATTCAGTTCCCATCACCCCCAAATCTCGCTGCTGGGAAGAGGTGAGTGGGAGTTCCATAATCTTGAGGGAGGGCAATTCTGAAATCTTGGGGATCCCCCAGTTCACCTGGAAAGGTCACTAAACAAGGTAGGACCTGAAACAAGTGGGGGGCGTGTCTACTACCACTGTCTCCCTATACAACATTCTGAAAGTTCAGGGCTCAGGAAGCGGTATCCGGGTGAGAACTGGGGAGCAGTGAGTGGTTACTCAACCTGTCAGCACCTCCTCCGACTCCGAGCTCCAGGGTTGGGGGCCCCCAGGCTCCAGGGGGCCCCTGTAGGGGACACAGGTGGCCCCCTCCTCCCTGACATTTCAGGAGAGGCAGGGGGCAACACCTAGGGAGAAGGAGGGAGGGAGAGGCTGACTGAAGAGGCGGTGGGGGCCCGGCCAGCCGAGACCCTGACACCCCTTCACGGCTTTCCTCACTTCATAAGGTACCCAGAAGTCCGCCTCTTCGCGGAGGCCCCTTCTCTGCCCAGGTAATGGCTCTGGATTGGGATGGGAAGCAGATGGGGGAGGAAGGAGGCGGACGGAGCAGGCTGGAAAAGATTACTTCCTCCGACTCGGCCCATTCATCTCCCAGACGCTGCGGGCGGCGCGGGTCTGGACAGTGGGTCCCCTGAGGGCCCCGATTCCACAAGGCCCTGGGTTCCCGAGGCGGCTTCCTGGAATGTTCTCTTCTCACGGGACAGGCTGGGGCCCGCCCAGGACTTCTCCTGCACATACCTGGAGTGGCTGCCCCGGCCCAGAGACAGGGAAGCGGGAAGGGTGGGGTCCGAAGAGGGGTGCGGTGCCCCAGCCAAGCACTGAGCCCCGGCTTCCAGGCCCCTCCTCCCAGCACCAGGGTCCAGGCCCCCAGCCCCTCCTCCCTTAGACCCTCAACCCCGAATTCCTGTCCCCATCTTCCTCCTTCTCTGGACCCAGGGGTCTGGACCCCCCAGGCCCTCCTCAACCCTGGAGTTCATGTCCCCCAGCCCCCTCCTCCCTTAGACCCGGGTGTCCACGCTCCTTGACCCCTTCTTTCCCAGACCCAGGAGTCCAGGTCCCAGTCCCCAGAGTTTGAGCCCCCCAGTTCTCTCTCTCCCAACCCTGGAGTCCGGGCTCCTCCCCCCTCCAGATCTTGGAGTCCAGACCCCAAACTCTCTCTTCCCTAGACCCAGGCGTCCAGGTCTACAGCCCTCCGCTCCCTCAAACGCGCGAGTTTGGGACCCCAGCTCCTTCTAAGGACTCAAGAGCCCGGATCCCCAGCTCCCTCCCCCCTTGAGATCTAAGAGTTCTGGGGTTCAAGTCCCTCCTCGCCAGGTACTAGGAAATGCAGACTCCCAGGTCTGGGGAGTCAAGACACCCCGAGATCCCGCGGAGCAGAGGCGCAGGAGATCAGGGACAAGTCTCTCCTGCCTCAGTTTCCTCCGCCCCGCCCCCGCCCCGCCGGCCCCGCCCCCGCCCCTCCCTACCCGGGGGCAGGGCGAACCGGCCGCCGGCTTCCCCGGGGCGGAGGTGGGAGCCTCTTACCTGGGGTGCCCTCCTCGGCTCCCCGCGGCCCCTGGCGCGCGGCTCCTCCTCCAGGCTCCGCGCTGCACACACTCCGAGGGCCCGGGGCGGGGGCGGGGCCGGAGGGGCGGGGGCGGGGCGGGCCCGCCTCCCACCCCGCAGACTCGGATCCCACCCGGCAGACCCCATCCCACCCCGCAGACCCCATCCCACCCGGCAGACGCCTCCCACCCCGCAGACTCGGATCCCACCCGGCAGACCCCATCCCACCCCGCAGACCCCATCCCACCCCGCAGATCCCATCCCACCCGGCAGACCCCAGCCCACCCCGCAGACCCCAGCCCACCCCGCAGACCCAGCCAAGGGCCCTCGCTCACTGCGGGCCTGGGACCCTGGGGCGCTCCTGCTGCCTTAAGGACCTATGAGGGAGTCCTGGCCCTCTGATCTCTTGTCCTGGTCCCCAGACCTCCTGCCCTCACATGTGAGTGTCCCAGCCCCAAGACCTCCTACCCACAGACCTGAGATTCCTGGCCCCCAGACCCCCTATCCTCACACCCAGGGGTTCTAGGCCCCAAACTCCCCACCCTCACATCCAGGGGTCCTGGGCCCCAGAACCTCTACCTTCACACCCAGGGGTCCTGGTTCCCAGACCTCCTACCCTCGCATTCAGGGGTCCTGGCCCCCAGATCCCCCACCCTCACACCCAGGGGTCCTGGCCCCCCAGACCCCCCACCCTCACACCCAGGGGTCCTGGCCCCCCAGACCCCCCACCCTCACACCCAGGGACCTGGCCCCCCAGACCCCCCACCCTCACACCCAGGGGTCCTGGCCCCCCAGACCCCCC
>NW_006399986.1:3813584-3873481 GCF_000299155.1 Elephantulus edwardii | reverse complement strand
CCAGGAGTCCTGGCCCCCAGAACGCCTACCCTGAGACCTTGGAGTCCTTATCCCCTGATGCTTCCCCTCACACCTGGAGGTCCTGGACCCCAGCCTCCCCTACACACTGAGGAGTTCTCACCCCAAATCACCTACACTTCTACCCAAGAGTCCTAGCCCCTGTGTCCCATACCCTTACATCTGGGGGTCCTGACTCTCAGACCTTTTACACCAGAACTTCTGGAGTCCAGAGCCCAGAATTCTAGCCCCCCAGTACCCAATTCCCTCAGATTCTGGAGTCCTGACCCCAGCCCCTGCTACCAGCAGACCTGAGTTCTGTTCTTTAGGTCCCCACTCTAACCTCTCAGTCCCCACACCATCAGACTTGAGTTCAAGCCTTCAGCTCTCTCAGACCTGGAAGTCTTGGCCCCCAGGGAGGCTGACCTGTGACCCTCTTAGCCCTCAGGCCCCAGCAAATCCTGACCCTAGCCCCCTACTCCCTCAGACCCAGGACTTCTAGTGGACAGCTTCTTCCTCCCCCCTTAGACACAGTGGTTAGAGCACCCACCCCCTCTTCCTGCAGATATAGGGGTCCAAGCTCCCAGCCCCCTCCTCCCTCACGTTCAAGTCAGACTGGAGCGTCGGCCTTGGAGATTCTTTGCCTTCTTTTGCCAATTTCATGTCAATCCTGAGGCAGATTCCCACCCTCTGCTCTCGTCCCTGCTTTCCCAGGAGCTTCGTGCCAGACATTAACCAGCTGGACTTGGGCAGCGATAAGATCCGAGGCTCTGGGGGGCAGGGGGGGCTTCCCACACCGTCCAGTCCTCTCTCCTGGAATTTCCTGGATGGGGACTTGAGCTCAGCCAGGAGCAGATCCAGGTAGAAAAGAACTTGCTTAAAGGTGGGTTTAGGAATGCAGTGACCTGTTTAAAGTGACTAGTGACCAATGAAGGGAGGAGAAAAAAAAACAACAAAAAAGGGACAAGACGCAGAAATAGAAATGTGAGAGACCCAACACTGAGTAGAAGAAAGAGAACTAGAGAGATGGGGACAGAGACTCAGAGAGAGGGGAGTAGAGACCAGAGAGACACACAGAGACTCAGAGAGGGACAGAGACCAGAAAGAGAGACCAGAGAGACAGAGATCAGAGAGAGAGGGACAGAGACTAAAGAGAGACACAGAGACCAGAGAGAGGGGGACAGAGGCCAGACAGAGAGAGAGAGAGACAGAGACCCAAGAGAGAGAGAGAGACAGAGACCAGAGACAGAAACCAAAGAGAGAGAGACTCAGAGAGAGGGACAGACTAGAGAGAGAGCTATCAGAGAGAGAAAGGGACAGAGACTAGAGAGAGGGGGACAGAGACTCAGACAGACAGAGACATAGAAAGAAAGAGTGGGGCAGACACCCAGAGAGGGGCACAGACATCTAGAGAGAGGGGTACAAAGACTCAGAGAGAAGGGGGCAGAGACCCAGAGGGAGAGGGGGACAAAGACCCAGAGAGAGAGGGGAACAGAGATCAGAGAGAGAGGGCAGACATCCAGAGAGAGAGGGGTACAGAGACCCAGAGGAAGGGTGACAGAGACAGTGAGAGGGGGACAGACACTCAGATAAGGTGACAGAGACCCAGAGAGAGAGGGAAGCAAAGACCCAGAAGGGGTGGGCAGAGAACCACACAGGGAGAGAGTTTAAAAGGGAGAGGAGGCATAGACCTCAAGAAACATAGAGATGGATTGAAGTCCAGGAATCCCAGGACACACCAGGGCAGGGCTTCCAGTCCCACCTCCACTCCCCGCCCCCCTGTGCTATTTTCAGGAAGAAAGGTGACACCTGCCTAGAGGAGTCATCCCCTACCTCTCCCTCAGCCTAAATATAGCATGGCAAGGTGGCAGGAAGGGTGTCCCCGGGTGAGGGTGTTCCCCTCTCTCGCCTCCCCATCCCAGCCAAGGCCGCTGCAGTTGTTTATTGGCATGGGGGAGGGGCGCTTTCCCAGCCATCAAGTGTCCTGTCACCTCCCTGACCTCCTCACACTCTTCCCTGCACCCCCTACCAGACAGGACGGGGCTCTGCACTAAGGGAGGTTTCTGATGCAGAAGGGGGAGTGGGCTTCCAAAGAAGAGTAACAGAAATACGGGGAGGGTCCCTTCAAGACATTGTCCTCTCTCATGGTCTCTTTCTCTCTGTGGTTCTGAGACTCGGTCCCTCTCTTTCATGTCCCATTTCTGAGTCTCTGCTTCTTCTCAGAATCTGTTACTCCCTTTCTTTGACTCTCAGTCCCTCTCTCTCTCTGGATCTCTGTGCCCTCTCTCTGGGTTTCTGTCCCTCTCTCTGAGTCTCTGTCCTCTCTCTCTGGGTCTTTGTCCCCATTTCTGTCTCCCCCTCTCTCCCTGGGTCTGTTCCCTTCCCCCCCTCTCTGGGTCTTTGTCTCAAAATCTTTGTTCCCTCTCTGTCTGAGTCTCTGTCCCCTCTCTTTTTGTCTCTGTCCCCCTCTCTCTTTGGGTCTCTGTCCTCTATCTCTGGGTCTCTGTCCCCCTCTCTCTCTGGGTCTCTGTCCCTCCTCTCTCTCTGGGTCTCTGTCCCCCTCTCTCTTTGGGTTTCTGTCCTCTCTCTCTGGGTCTCTGTCCCTCCGCTCTCTCCGGGTCTCTGCCCCTCTCTCTTTCTGGTCTCTGTCCCTCTCTCTCTGCGTCCCTCTCTCTCTCTGGGTCTCTGTCCCCTCTCTCTCTGGTTCTCTGTCCCTCTCTGTCTGGGTCTCTGTCCTCCTCTCTCTGGGACTCTCTCCCTCTGGTCTCCGTTCTTCTCTCTCTGGGTCTTTGTCCCCCTTTCTCTCTCTGGGCCTCAGTCCTTCTCTCTCTGGGTCTCAGTCCCCCTCTCTCTCTGGGTCTCAGTCCCCCTTTCTCTTGTTCTTCCTCCTTCTCATGGACCACTGTCCTCTCTCCAGGCCCCAGGCCCTCGCTGTGTCCATCTCCAGCCCTTTCGTTCTCTGTGCTGGGTCAAAGCCTGTGTTTGTTTCTGTCACCCATGGGGTGTCTGTCCGTTTCTTGATGTGACTTCCTCTCCATTCAAGGGAGAAACGCGACCGATCCTCTTAAGTGTTGTATCATTGACACCCTTTACCAATGTCTTCCTGCTACCTGTTCTGGGTTCTCTGTGTGAGAAAGTGGTTGGAAGAAACCCTTTGTGTCCAGGGGGAATGTCTCAGCTGCATTTGGATTTGCCAAGAAGACCTGGGAGGCGTCTTCTCTCAGTCCAGATCCCCTCGGACATTTCCTATTGGTGCCTCCAGATAATATTCCATTCGATCAAAAAGAAACAAAAGCCGCTAAAAAGGACAAGAACTCTCTGTAAGCCACTGGCTGAGTTTAATAAATACATACAAGCCCTCCGAGAGGTGCCTGGTAATAGGAAGACCCACATGTGTTAGTGATCACCAGTGTCACCACCATTGCCCTCTAAATGCCCTTTGGTTTTAGGGAAAAAAAAAGTAGCTGTGAGACCTTGGGTAACATCCCTCTCACCGTGCCTCAGTTTCCTTCAGTCTGCCAGAAATGAGGCTACAGAACCTGAGGGTCACGCGTGTCCCAGGCGGATGGGGGCACGTGGAGGCAGGCAGCCCCCAGTCCTGGCCCAGTGACCTTGGAAAGCCCTATCTTTTCTCTGAGCCTTTCACACCATGACCCAACGTGGCTTTCCTGAGCTGTGTGAATGTGGGAGACAGGTCTGGGCAGGCGATTTCTTTCTAATTCTGCAGAATCGAGACTGGATGTGCCTCTTTTGAGTTCAGGGTTGGTGACCAGGTTTCTCTGATGTTTTTTTTCCCTTTTAGTTCTCTTTCTCTGGGGTCCTGTGGTGTGTCCCCCAACTCTGGGTCTCCGCCACCCTCTCTGGTTGCAGGACTCTCTTCCTCTGGGTCTGTATCCCATATACTTGGTCTCTGTTCTGCCCTCCCATCCTTGCCCCACCCCATCTCTCTTCCTCTCTCTCTGGGGCTCTGCCTCCCTTTCTCTGGATCTCTGTCCTTTCCTCTGTCCCCCTCTCATTAAGTTCCAGACTCCCCTCTCTGGGTCTCTCTCTATGATTCTCTATTCCCTATTGGCAAGACTCCCCTCTCTCTCTAGCTCTCTGTGTCTCTGAGGTCTCTCTGGATTTCTATCTTCTTCTGTGACTCCACACTCCCCGGGCCCCGGCATACCTCCCTTTGGGAGACTATGCCCTTATCTTATTTAGCTAAAGTATCCATTTCTCTCCTCTCACTCTTTCTCCGAGCTAAGATCTCTCTGTCTAGGCACATAGATGCAGAGGACAGACAGAAGAGGGTAAACAAAGCAGGTGTAAGTGAATGAGGAGAGTACACAGCTCCCTGGTTTACCAAGAGCCCCTCTGCATGAATATCTGAATCCGCAGATACAGATTCCAACTCCACTTTCACACAGAAATTAACATTTGTCAAGCCAGCTGGTCTATCTTCCCAGCACCCCCAGCCCCACGTTCATTCCGTGATCCATAATTCACTCCTAACTCTGTTATCCTTGGGTCCTGGTGCTACATCCAAACCCTAAACAATTCAGCACGGCCCTATGGAACTCATGAATCTCACCCGATTCTACCTTCTCCCAGGACCCATAAATGACGCAACTCAACAGGCTTCAACTCAGTCATCTGACGCTATTGAGCTGACCCCACAAGACTCAGGTGGTTACACACCTCAACTCACTGAGGCCCAGCAAGACTTCCCAGCCCTAGAACACCTCGCCACTCAAATCTACCAGAACCTTGAGAGATTCACTCGGGTGTCCCGGGCAGCCCAACTTAGCCCAATGTGACCTAGAAAGCTCACACTATGTCACTTGACTCTTCCTATTTCTACATGACTTCACAGAACCTAAAATAACATGGCCCTAGAAGAATGATGAAGCCACTCGATTTCCAACATGCGTCGATCCAACTCAACAACTCCAGGCATGACGAGGCAATCAACCCCACAAGGCCATGGGTGACCAGCTAACGAAACCCGAGGGGACTCATAAAAAAATGCAGAATTCTGCACAGTTGCAGTTCAACAAGACTCATCCAGACCCACAACCCAGCCCAACTCAACATGGACTATGGGAAGCCAGGTGTTAAAGCAAATGTCAACGCAAATGCTTAATCAGGAACGGAAGGAGGCACAAAACAAGCTGGAATGCCTCCTGTAACAGATCACAAGAAACGAGGTGGTGTTTCTCCAGAGACAGATCACAGGAGATAGGCACTCCAGGCAAACCAAGCTGCCACCTCCCAGTATGTCTTTGTGGTTGCCTCTTTCCTGAGATAAGCCAAAGAAGGTCAACAGAGAAAAACAAAACCAAACACCTAGCTTCATTAGTAAAGCATTTTCTCTGTGATTTATTTCCTGGCCATTTTCAGTAAAGGCAAAAGAGACTCTAGGCTGGCTGCTGCAGTCTTGGAACTGTACACGCCTTGCCTTCACTCTCTGTTCTCCTCCTCATTTCTTGGTGTCCTTGTCTCTTCATTCATCCTGGTCGAAAACAACGGACCTAGAAGACTCATACAACTATCCAACCAAACCTATCTCAACACTACCTCCCCTCCAGCTTTCGTTACCCAATGTACCACAAACCAGTGGAGTCTCTCCCATAGAGATGCCACAATTCAACTTGGCACAGCCCATGGTCATTTGCTGCCACTTAAGGTGGTCCCCACAAGGACTACCAAGTCACACAACTCAAGACCCACCAAGAATGTGTGTCCCCTCACACAACACCACTTAACCTAGTTCTTCCTAAACCCAAACCCCTCCCCTCCCCGGTCTTTCCCTCTCTGCTTCCCTCCCTTCCTCTAAGAAGGTGTGAGGTCCGGCAGACCTCCACTGTCCCTCACACTTCAGTGACCAGGTGTTTTCCAGGGGGGGACCAGAGTGGAGGTGGCAGCTCAGGCACCTCACCATCCATCAACTCCCCATTGGCCTTGCCCTCCAGGGCACCACAGGGCTGTGTGTCCACATGGCTGTACATCCCTTCTTCTTCGCCATCTGTCTCCCGGTGGTAAAAGTAGCTGAAGTTGGAGACGATGACCGGCACAGGCAGCGAGATGGTCAGCACGCCGGCAATGGCGCACAGAGAACCCACGATCTTGCCACCCACGGTAACGGGTGCCATATCTCCGTAGCCCACCGTGGTCATGGTGACCACCGCCCACCAGAAGGACTCGGGGATGCTGGTGAAGTAGGTATCCTCTCGGTCCACCTCGGCGAAGTAGACGGCGCTGGAGAAGAGGACCACACCAATGAAGAGGAAGAAGATGAGGAGGCCCAGCTCGCGCATGGACGCCCGCAGCGTCTGGCCCAGGATCTGCAGGCCCTTCGAGTGCCGAGAAAGCTTGAAGATGCGGAAGACACGCACCAGTCGGATGACTCGCAGGATGGCCAGTGACATGGCCGGCTGGCCCACCCCTCGCTGCCGGGCCAGCTCGGTGCCCAGTGCCACAAAGTAGGGAAGGATGGCAACAAAATCGATCAGGTTCATCACGTTCTTGAAGAAGGCGGTCTTGCTGGGGCAGGCTAGCAGACGCACTAGGAGCTCGAAGGAGAACCAACAGATGCACAGCGTCTCCACCACGAAGAACGGATCATCGAAGGGTGTGCGGGGCGAGGGTCCAGGCACTGGGCTGGAGCCATTCAGCCGAGTGGAGAGCTGCAGGGAGAAAGGGGCTCAGGGGAGACCAGGCCAGGGCTGGGGCACACTGGGAGGGCCATAGTAGATGACATAGCCAAAGACTTCGCTATCTGAAGGCCCCCAACGACCCTGATGTTCTAGATATTTCTTTCTGGCACTTCTTGGAGCAAAATGGTGGGAAATCTGACTTTACGTGATGTAGCTGAAGATGTAATCCGAGTCCCTTTACTGAGCACACCCCTTTTAAGGACACTTGGAGTTCTGCTTTTCCCTTCTAAATCTCCTCCTCAAACTTGAATTTTTTTCTAGGGTTCGCCTGACATACTTTGGACATGTTGTAAGAAGAGACAGGTCTTTAGAGAGGGACATCATGCTGGGTAGAGTGGAGGGACGGCGCAGGAGGAGAAGACCCTCTATGAGGTGGATTGATTCAGTGACTGGGGTAATCGGGATGGGTGTGTCAGAGGCAATGAGATTGGCACGGGATAGAGCACGGTTTAGGGCTGTTGTACATAGGGTCGCTATGAGTCGCAAAGGACTTGACGGGCACATAACAACAACAACAACAGAGCCCATCCTGGCTCCTCCTCCTTCAACCTGCCTCTCCTGGTCACCCTCAGCCCCAGATGGCAAAAAACTCTCTCTCTAGGGCAAGTTCTCGGACACTCTTCTCATAACCCGCAGCTGGTGTTCATCTGGGGCCAGTGCCTTTTACTCCATCTCCAGGGTTCATCCCTCCACCTCCCTCAGGTTCTGCTCTCCCAGCTTCCAGCCCATTCCTCAGATTAGCCACTGACAGCTTCATAGTTCTTCCATTTATAGGCCCTCCTCCACTGGCTAGGTTCAATTCCTTAATGCATCTGTGGCCCATTCCTACCTGCACCAAGGGCCCTTCCTCCAAGCCACCTATTTCAAATCCCGCCTTCTGATAGGTCAGATCCTCCTAGCCCCCCAAGAGATACAATCCCAGCCCTCCAACCCAGATTTTAGTGGCCAAGTCCCTAAACCTTGGGTTGTTATTCTCTCACTGCCCCTTGCCCTTCAATATAATTGGTCCCATATGTCTCCACCCACAGATCTGCCTTCCTAGGAAGCCCCGCCTCCCTAGAAAGGTCCGCCTCCATATGAAGCCACGCCTCCCTAGGAAGCCACGCCTCACTGAGGCCTTCATCTCTACTTATGATTGGATAGATAATCGAGGCCCCGCCCACTCCCCCCCTAAACTCCACCTTTCCCTGATCTCTCAGAAGTTCCATCTCTTATCTCCCCTTTTCCTATCTTATGATTGGTCAGATCCACCCACAAGCCCCGCCCAACTCTATAAATACCCCTCCCTTTCTCCACCCGGACCCCGCCCCTCACCGGGCCTGGAGCGGGCACCGGATCATCGCGGTCATCGCGGAAGTCGGGCAGGGTCTCCAGGCAGAAGACGACGATGGAGACGAGGATGACGAGCACCGAGACGACGGCCAGCACGCGCGCGGCCTGCGAGCTCTCGGGGAACTCGAAGAGCAGCCAGAGCTGGCGCGCGAAGGCGTGGCGGGGCAGGGGCCGCTCGGGCGGCGCGGCGATGCCCTCGTCCTCGCGCAGGCGCGCCAGCGCCGCGGCGCCCAGCCCGTAGAAGGTCACTTCCTCCAGGAACACGTCGAGCGGCACGTGCGCCGGCCGCCGTAGCCGCCCGCCCGACTGGTAGTAATAGAGCACAGCGTCGAAGCTGGGCCGGTGCCGGTCGAAGAAGTACTCACGGCGCGCCACGTCGTAGAAGCGGCCGCGGCGCGCGGGGTCCCCGAGCAGCGTGTCCGGGAAGCGGCCGAGCGTGCGCGCCCGCGTCTCGAAGCGCAGCCCGGCCACGTTGAGCACCAGGCGCTCGCAGCAGCCGCACGGCTCCATGGCGCGCGCAGCCCCAGCGACCCGCGGACGGACGTGTGGCCCCGACGCCCGGCCCAGCCCCGCCTCGGCCGCCGCCGCCGCCGCCCCAGCCCGGTGTCCGGTGTCCGCGCGTAAAAATAGCCCGACTGTCCGGCCAGAGCCCCGGGGAGGGGGCGCCGTGACCCCGCGGGGCAGAGGGCGGCCGGGCGCCCTCTACCGGGGCGCCAGCTTCAGTCCCGACTGCGCGCTGCGCGCTCTTGGGTCTGGCCCTCGTCCACTGACCTCTGTCCTGTTCCAAGACGATTTTCCCAGTGCCCCTCAGTCCCTCCCCATAGGAGCATCTGAATACTGCTTTGTGCAGCGCGCCCGTTCCTACGACCCTCTCTCATCAGCATCTCTGCGCGCGTGTCTCGCTCTCATCGCTCTGAATTTTTTTTTTCCAAAGAAGCAGGAAAGGTATCATGTTTCTTTTTTAAAAAAATAATTTTAATGAATATTTACAGAGATTTTGGATTTCCATTCATTCATTGCTGCACTTCTCTCCTCGCCCAGTCTTCCTCCCCCCGCCCCAGTTCGCTCCTCTCTTTGAAAAGTAAATGAATCTCTTTTTTTAAATTTATTATTAATTTCAATGCCGATTTACAGAGACTTGGGATTTCCATTCATTCATTGTTGCACTTTTCTCCCCTCCCAACCCTCTCTCCCACCCCCCAGTACACTCCCTTCTTGGAAAAGTAAAAGAAAAATTCTTTCATTGTTTTACCATCCCCTCCCCATCCAGGTCCACTCCACTGTGCAGCCTTCGCTCTGGTCTGCTCTGAATCCCTTGATCAATCGTCTCTTGAGTTTAATCGCTCTGGGAGACTTGTGTGTGTCACCCTCTGTGTTTTGACTCTACCCATAGGTTGTCTCTCTGCCTCTTCTCTCTGGATCTCTGTTTCTCCCTTTTCTCTCCTTGTCATTCTCCTCTGGGGCTCTTGTTTAAGTCCCTCTGAATTATGGTGCGAGCCTGTCTCAGAGGCTTTGGACGCATTAGGATCTCTGGGGGTTAGATCTGTGACTCCACCTCTGACTACCTTTGTAGAAAAGTGTGGGCGCATCTCAATGTCTTCCTTCTCTGCCTTATATTTTTGAGAGTCACTAGGTTTTGGTGAGTGAGCCACCAGTGGGCATCTGGAATCCCCAGGACTTGGCACAGCTCGCGCCCTGTCACATGCGCTCTCTGGATTGTCCCCCAGGGCGTCTCCACTTGAATTCTCAGCAAAACTTTCTGAGCGGTATATACCCTCAGGGATGCGTGCGAGAGGAGGTCAGGCGTGCCGTGCCGGGAAGTGGACACGAAGAAGCCGCAGGGTCACTCACAGGGGCTGAAGGGCAGACAGACGGTGTCCTTCCAGCCACGGGTGTCTGGTGACATCGCATAAAAATAGCCCCATCCGCATGGCTTCTAGGGGAAAGTGGTAGCGAGTGCTTCACCTTCTATCAAGGAGTCGTGTTCCTCGCGCCCTCTGCGGGCGAGATGGAGGAAGACGCCTCTCACATAGGGTGTCCAAGCGACCCTAAATGATAGCCGACCTCCCCTATAGATTTCCAAGGGCAGTTGCCTCTGTCCTTCCACCCACCCCACCCTCGCGCCCCGCGGAGTGGCTTCAGCCTTCTCACCTGCAGCCTTTTAGTTACCAGGTTAATTCCTTAACACTAAGCCACACGGTTCCTTCTTAGACTTAGTCAGTCTGTCCCGTCGGAAGCAACTCGTAACTGACCCTCCAGCAGGTTTTCAGAGGCTGGAAATTGCCTACGATTTATATTTCCCCACCTTTCTCCCCATGGTCTACGCTCATTGATGCTCAAGGCCTCAAACCTGTTCCTGAGATGGTTTTGAAATTCGAGTGGGACAGACTTAAGGTCAAGTCTTGGTTCCCGTGGACTTGATTTAATTTTCCTCCACTTCGTCTTGAAGTTGCGTATGAGTAGTTGATGGTCTGTCCCACAATCAGCACCTGGCCTGGTTTTCACGGTTGATATTGAGCTTTTCCAGCGAGTCTTTCCACAAATGTAATTGATTTGATGCATACCATCAGGTGAGATCCATGTGTATAGCCTGCGTTTATGTTTCTTTTATAAAAGGCATTTGCAATGAATAAATCATTGAATGTGCAGAACTCATTCTATCTCCAGCCTCATTTCTCTCACTGAGCCCGTGTTTTCCAGCTACTGATCCTTCTTCCCTGTTTCCAACTTTTGCGTTCCAGTCGCCCATTATATCAATGCATCTTGATTGCATGTTTGATCAATTTCTGTGGAAAGCTGATGGGTTAAAACCTCTTGCCTTTGTGTTTGAAGTGCAATTCTTTACGCACCAGGCCACCAGCGCTCTCTAGAGAGACCTTAAGAGTTATTAAAAAAAAAGTTACCAAAAATTGATGAATTCTGGCATTCTGACTTTATCTTCCCTTTCTTTTGGGAATGCTATGTGAACATCTCTGAGTCTCTCTCTCTCTCTCTGGGTCTCTCTTCCTGCATCTCACCCTACAGAGGTACCTCAGCCTTCCTGTCAAATCACAGATCAGGAACAAAGAAATAATAGGAGTAGCAAAAGAGCTAACCAGCCGATGCATGACAGCACATTGACAGTAACACTGTCAGGACAGGAGAACTGCACTGTAGCATTTCTGAGGCTGTGATCTTTATGGAAGCAGCTGCTTTTCTGTTTTTTTGTTTTGTTTTGTTTTTTTAAGAACCAATAAGTAGGTTTGAACCACCAGTCTTTTGGTCAGCAGCTAAACTTGTAACCATGGCACCACCAGGGAACCTTAATAGCAGTTAATGGTCATAGTTCATGAGCTGTCAGCACCTGGTCCCCTTACACCCAGCAGTCCTACTCTCCACTCCACCTAGAACATTTGCTTTGCTTGCCCTGTATAAAATTTTTTAAATTTTATTATTTTGTGTGTGTGGGTGTGTGTGTACTGTCAAATTTCCCCCCAGTCCTTGCAAACCACCTCCATCGTCCGGCTCAATCTCTTCAAAGTAGCTACAACCCTGTAACTTAAATGAGAATAGGAAGGAGCTCCTTAAGGAAGACGCTAGGGAGGTCTTTTTTCTCTCGGAGCTACGGGGTGAATTTGAACTGCCTTTTGGTTAAGTTCTAGAGTATACTTAAACACTGTGCACCAGGGCCCCTTTCCCCTGCTCAAACCCCTTTATTTCCTATTTCATTTAAAATAAGATCTTGATCCTGATCCAAGACTTGATTCATGGGAAAAATAAAATGGTGCAACCAGTATGGAAACCAGCTTGGCGCTTCTTTAGAAAGTAGGGAATAGATATACCCTTGGATCCAGCAATCCCACATATCCTAATAGTTGTTGTTGAGTACCATCAAGTCAGAACTGACCCACAACTGACTCTCCAGAGAGTTCTCAGAGGCAGTTAGTTGCATGGGAAGAGATTGCCTATCCATCTCCCATGGGGCAGCTGGTGGATTTGAACTGTGTACCTGTGAGATGATTGCAGCACAGCTTCTTCCCACTAGACCTCCTCTCATATACATATCTATACCTAAATATAGGTTTAACTCCAAAGAAATACAAGCTATGACACAAACTGATAAACCTATGTTTCTCGCTTAGTGGCAGCAGTCAAGGAACCAAAAGACATGTTGCATTGAGAAAATCTACTGTTGAGGACCTCTCCATGGTGCTATGTTGTCAGTTTAAAGACTAAGGTGCACCTGATAGAAGCCATGGTCTTTCAATGACTTTTTTTAAGCATCTGAACGTTGGATGATGAATGAGGGTGACAGAAGAAGAATCAATGCTTTTGAATTGAGATGTTGAAGAAGAGTACTGACTATCCCACGGAGTGTCAAAATAACAGAAAATATGTCTTGGAGAAAGGGCAGCCAGTGCGCTCCTTAGAGGCAAGGTGGAGGGTTCGATAAAGAAAGGAAGACGTTCAACAAGATGGCCAGATGGTGCCTTGACAATGGGCTTGGGTGTGAGTGTGTGGAAGATGATGAGGACGGCACAGGATAAGATCCATTGTTCATAGGGTCACTATGAGTCATAGCTTGACAGCATCTAACAACAACAAACCAGGTTTATTGCAGGCAACTCTGGTGGTGTAGCCTGTGGGGAGTTGTGGTGCTAACCCCACAGCACTGCCTCTTTGGTGATTCAAATCCACAGTGGTTTTGAGGGAGAAAGATGGGCAGTCTCCTTCTGTGCAATGTACACACTCCTAAAAACCTGCCTGAGGGTCAGCTATGAGTCTGTTATGACTCAATGGCAATGAGCTTGAGCTTAACCTTTATTACAACTTTATTTACAGTAAAGAGTTGGAAACAGCCCAAGTGTCCTTCAACGGACAAACTGTTAAAGAATCTGGCACATACATACAATGGAGTATTATGCATCACTAATTGGCAGCATCAGTATGGATGGTGAAGAGATTGAGATAGTTAACAGTTTTAGTTTACTTGGCTCCACAGTCAACACTCTTGGTAACAGCAGCCAGGAAATCCAGAGACTAATTGCATTGGGAAAGTCAGCTGTGAGGGACCTCTTAAGAGTACTGAAGAGCAACGACGTCAGGTTGGAGACTAAGGTGCGCCTGATCCAGGCTATAGTCTTCTCAATTACGTGCTATGCATCGGAGAGTCGGACAGTGGCTAGGGATGATAGGAAGAGAATTGATGCCTTTGAGCTGTGGTGCTGGAGACGAGTGTTGACTATACCATAGACTGCTAGGAGAACAAACAGGTTTGCCCTGAAGAGGGTGAGGCTGGAATGCTCCTTGGAGTCAAGGATTCTGAAACTTTGTCTGACATACTTTGGGCATGTTGCAAGGAGGGACTGGTCCTTGGAGAGGGACGTCGTGTTTGGGAGAGTGGAGGGGCGGCGAAGGAGAGGAAGAACCTCGATGAGATGGATCGGTTTTGTGACTCGAGCGGTGGGAATGAGTGTGTTTGAGACAGCAAAGTTGGCACAGGATAGAATGGCGTTTAGGGCTCTTGTACATAGGGCTGCTATGATACACAAACAACTTGATGGCACATAACAACAACGACAACAAAACACCATCAAGAATTTGTGGAAAAGGAAAAAGAATTTGTGAAATGCTGTACATCATGGGTGGATAGATCTAGAAGTCACAAAAGGACAACTCAGGCATCTTTCAGTCACCCACAGTAGAGTCAGAACAGACTCATAGCGGACCTGCCAGAGGGTTTTTGGAGCCTGTCAATTTCACCAGCAGAGACTGCTCACCTTTCTCCACAGGAGCTGCTGGTGAACTTGAAACAACAGAGACGTTGCCTTTTTTTTTTTGAGAGGTTGCTTTTGTATTAACTGTGCAACTGCTTGCGGATTACCCTCCCAGAGCTCATTATTTTTAAATACACATGTAATATGTTCCATGTTTATTGAAATATAAAAGTGTAATCGTTTCTGTAATTATTGTGAAACGGGCCATTAAATCCAATTTAAAAATCCGCAACATAAAACACCATACTTAACTCATTGCTAGTCTGCATTGGGGAAGTCGCTTGTCAGAGACCTCTCCAAAGTACTGAAGAGCAACAGTATCACCCTGCAGACTAAGGTGTGCCTGGTTCAAGCCATGGTCTTTGCAATTACTTGCCCTGGTCAGAAGGCTGGACAATGACTAGGGATGATGGAAGGAGAATTGGTGCCTTTGAGCTGTGGTGCTGGCGAAGGTATTGAATATACCATGGACTGCTAGGAGAACAAACAGGCTCTTCCAAGAGAGGGTGAAACCAGGTTGCTCCTTGGAGGCAAGGATTCTGAAGCTTCATCTGTCATACTTTGGGCATGTCCCTAAGGGGGCACCAGTCCTTAGAAAGGGATGTCAGGCTTGGAGGGGTGGAGGGACAGCTCAAGAGAGGAAGACTCTTGATAAGATGGATTGATTCAGTGACTGGGGAAATGGGGGTTGATGTGTCAGAGACAATAAGATTGGCACAGGATAGAGCAGGGTATAGGACTGTTGCACATAGAGTTGCTGTGAGTTGCAAGTGACTTGACTGCACATAACAACAAACAACAACAAAGTCTAATGGATTTAATACTATTATCAGTCCTGGGGGAAAAAGCCATCATGTTGGGAAAAACAGAGGATCAGCCATGAGAGGAGTACCCTGAAGGGAATGAATTGACACCGTGACTATAAGGGCTTCAGCACCACAAACATCATGAGGATGGATGGCACAGGATACAGCAAGTTTCAAAATGTCACTGAGTCTTCTCGTTGACTTGGTTATATCTAACAACCTCTCCAAATTACGGAAGAGCAATGATGTCAGTTTGAGTATTAAGGTGCACCTGATTTAGGCCATCCATAGTCTTGTCTTTTTTTTTTTAAACACACTTTTTTTAATTCTTTTTTTGTATGTACCATCAAATCAGATCTGACTGGCACAGGAGGAGATTGCCCCTCTTTCTCCAGCAGAGCATCTGGTGGATTTGAACTGCATACCTCTGGGATTGCAGTGCAGCTTCTTGCCACTAGGCCACCAGATCTCTCTGGCCATAGTCTTTTCAATCACTTGTTATGCACTGGAGAGCTGGGCAGTGATAAGGATGACAGAAGAACTGGATCCCTTTCCACAGCAGTTGTTGGAGTTCTGAAAATCCCCAGAATCGAGAACTGCCAAAAGAACAAATGCATGCATGTCTCAGGGGACAGTGCGGCCAGAGTGCTCCTTGGAGGTAAAGATAACAAAGCTTTGTCTCACACACTTTGGGTCTAATTTTTAGAAAAAGTTATTCCTTAAAAAGGGATCATCATGCTTGGAAAGATGGAAGGATGGTGAAGAAGAGGAAGACCCTCAACCAGGTGGATTGCCAAGGTGACTGCAGCAATGGGTTCGAGTGTGTCAAAGATTTTGAGGACGGCACAAGATAGGCTAGGTTCAGATATGGGTCGCTATGAGTGGAGCTCAACTGCACCACCAGCAGCAATAACAACAACATACATGGAGGTCTGGTGACGTAGTCCATACTGAGTGAGGTGTGCTACTTACCCAGAGGTTGAGCCCTTTGAAATCACTAGTGGCTCATGGGAGAAAGATGGGCAATCTCCTTTTTTCCACTTACAGCCTCCAAACACTCGCTGGAGGGTCAGCTGTGAGTTGGCCCAGAAGGCAGTAACTTTGATATTTTTGTACTTCTGTTCTATAAGGTTCTTGTGACAGGTTGTTTGGTGTTGGGTTGTTTTTTTTTTATTTTTAATTTTTTCTTTTTTAGATTTTTGTGTGTACCGTCAAATGACATCTGTCTGGTACTGGAGGAGATTGTCCCTCCTTCTCCAGCAGAGCATCTGGTGGATTTGAACTGTGTGGTTGTTGCTGTTTTTAATTTTTCTTTATTGTTATTGATTTTCATGAAAATTTACAGAGACTTTGGATTTCCATTCATTCAATGTTGCACTTTTCTCCCTGCCCACCCTCCCCCCTTATTATTTTTTAGTTAATTTTATTATTTTTTGTGCGTGTACCGTCAAATCAGATCTGAGTGGTACAGGGGGAGATTGTCCCTCCTCAAGCAGAGCATCTGGTGGATTCGAACCGTGCACCTCTGGGATTGCAGTGAAGCTTGCAGCTTCTTGTCACTAGGCCACCAGAACTCCCTTGTTCTTTTTTTTTTTTAAGTCTGTTTTCTAAGGTGCCTCCGGGTGAATCTGAAGTCTTGACATAGCCAGCATGTTGCTTGCTCTCCCCATGTCTCCCCAGGGCCTTTGCACAGGCTGTTAACTCAGCCTACATATATGCCTTAACTGAGGCTCTTTGTTCAAATATCACCTCTTTCCAGCAGCCCCCTCCCGTGTCATCTTTTCTAAAACAGCACCGCTGTCAATCCCCTGCTTTTATTCTGCTTGCTTTTTCTTCATGCTTTTTCAGAAACTGTTTTCCATTTAAATGTCTTTGTCTCCTCCAGCCTAATGTTAGTAAATTTCTTGAAAGTGAAGACTTTGTCTTAGCCACATTCTGTTATTTCCAGCGTCCCAAACAGTGCTCATTCCACGCTGCGTAAGTTTTGACAACTAATGAATGGGAAAAAAACACTTCTGTCACGGCTATTCACGTAGGGACTCTTTGCCAGCCGGCGGAGGAGTACAGAGAATGCACGACACGGCGCATGCGCGTTCTGCGACCCAGCGTTAGGGAAAGAGGTGGAGCAACAGACGAGCCTCGCTGACAGAGGCGGTTGGAGTCAAAGGCGGGAGGTGGTGGGTGGGCGGAGGTGCTGGCGCCCGCAGGTGAAGAACGCATGCGCACTGCGAGCGCCTGAGTCTCGCGGCCAAGGCCTTTCACGGAGTGGTCGCCTTGCGCATGCGTGTTTCACGCGGAGGGCGCAGGCCGTCAAATGAGAGTTGGCCGAGGGAGCACGGGGCGCATGTGCAGTGCGCTCGGCGGAGGGATCTGCGCTTGGGCTCCACCCCCGCCGATTCCCTTCACGAGCTGAGGCCGCGCGGGTTGGTGAGCGGGCGTCCCTGTGTGGACGCTGGGCCGGAGAAGACTTCGGACGGACTCAGACCACCCACCCCCTCGCCGAATTCCAAGTCCCAGCTTAAGTTCCTGCTGCTGAGGGGCCGCCGCGAGCCTCCGGACCGACTCCAGGCCGAGGCGGGCGCCGCGCTGCGGGTACGTGTGACCGGCCTTTTACCGGGAACGGGACCGCTACCCATAAGTCCCCGCGGTGGGCCCCAGCCTCTCTTCCTCCGCGGCCGATTCCCGCCCCACGACCCCCGCCACCACCCAGGCTGTTTTGAGCGCCCGGACCCCTCTCCCCGCAGCCCCTCGCGGTCCCCTCCCTGCGAATCCCTGCGTTGACTTTGCCGGTTTTGGGGTGTTTTTGTGTTTTGTTTTTTTTGACGCCGCTTAGCGGTGTCCGGGACCCTTACCCACAATGCCTTTCGCCTTCGCGGGTGTGCTGTCTAGCCTGATTACCCACAAATCTTTGCGTTGAGGGGTTTGCTCCTTTCGATCCTCCGTCTCCTTCGTCTTGGACTCGGGGGGTCTTTTCCTCGTAAAGCGATCGCCGGGGTAGGTGGGACCGCCAGCCGCCACCCCTTTGGGACGCAGGGTCTTTGATTAGCTCGCGGGGGACCCTTCCAGCCCCCCTCGGCGCCTTGATCAGGGCTCAGAACCCACCTCCCCAGGAACCTCTCCCCGCCTTTGTTTCCTTTACGGGCCCCTTTTCCCTCCTAGGGCACCCCCCGCCTCCCCGAGAAACTGCTTTCTCTTTCATATTCCTTCCCGCTTGACACTTAGGGTCAGAGCTTGCTCCCCCCATGAGACCTTACCTCCTGCGTTCTTCTTTGGTTTTTGGGGAATCAGAGGGTTATGGGGGGGTTGCTCTTGGCCAGCCCACCCTCACTGACTCCGCTTCTGTCCTTAGACTTGGCAAAGATGACCCAGTTCCTGCCGCCCAACCTTCTGGCCCTGTTTGCCCCCCGGGACCCCATCCCTTACCTTCCCCCCCTGGAGAAGCTGCCCCACGAGAAACACCACAATCAACCTTACTGTGGCATTGCACCCTACATCCGAGAGTTTGAGGTGAGTGTGCTGAGCGGAGGAGGAGGAGGGGTGCGGTGTGTCCTGGGGGGAGCCCGCTGGGCACAGTTTCATGACTTTTTAAAAAATAATTTATTATGTCAATAGCATACATACAAGAACAACATTAGTGGAATAGAAGACCCTTTTCTTAGTGTGGGATTGAGACTCGGGATGGAGTCTGCACTTCCTCAGTCATTTCTCTTTAAATGAGGTTGAAGTTGTAATGACATCTGTTGTGCGGTGGTCCTGAAGGGATCCTAGCAGTGCAGTGTTTGAATGCTCAGCTGAAACTCTGCTCTTTCGAATCTGTCCAGTGGTTCCATGGGAGAAACACCTGACAGTCTGGCGTCCTATAGAGTCTCACTGCCCTGGAGCTCCAGGGGACTCATAGCTGACCCTTCATTGTGTCACTGAGACCATAAATCACACTGGGGGAGAAGACTCGTCTTCTCTTGTTTGAGCTGCTACCAGAGAAGTTGCCCTTTGGGCTAAGCCTCCAAGTCTTTGGACTGTGCCCCTGAAGCCCCTCTGCCAATGGCTAAGGCTGGGAAGCCCTGGGCTTCTGAGTGGGGCAGTTCACAGGTGGACGTTGCAAGAGTGGTTGTTAAAGAGAAGAGGCCTGTTCTGAAAAGTCAGTAATTAGCAATTAAGAACCAAGGTTATAAGTGCAAAAACAGAAAGAAGAAAGTTCACATTAGTCAACATAAAATCGGGTTGTAGGGTTAGGTAGGAATTTTTTTTTTATTTCGTAAGCTACTGTCTTCTAAAATTGAGGGAGGTTTAAACATGAAACTTAATATCAAGGACGCTCTGGTGGCCTAGTGGCAAGAAGCTGCACTGTAATTCTAGAGGTATGTGGTTTGAATCCGCCAGATGCTGTGCTGGAAAAGGAGGGACAATCCCCTCCTGTACCAGTCAGATCCGATTTGACAGTACACACGCATACACTCTCTAATAAAATACAATAAAACATTTTTAAAGAAACACCTTAATATCAGAACTGGGTTATTCAGTGAATACTTGGTGTGTGACTGTGTATATTCTTTGAGTCCTGCCTAGGATGGTGTTCACAAGGTCCACCCAGTGGCCTGGGCGTGTCAGCTCTGCACCTGCTGGGTAACTGTAGCTGTCAGGCTCTTCCTATGTAACTGGGGATGATGGTCCCACTTCTGGTCCTCCTTGAGATTATCCTCCACCTGGGAGGACGGGGTGGGAGGTGCTGAGCAGAGGCTGCCTTAGGCGGTTGAGGCTTTGGTAGGGGTTGCCGCTCACCCAGTGAGCGGAGCCTTGGAACGGTTATAGCTAATTAAAATAACTAGGTGCAGGCCTGGGGCCGCTTTGGTGAAGCAGGCCTTGCCAGCTCCTGCTTAGTGTTTGGTGAGATCTGACCTGCAGGTGTTGAGTTGTCTGTTCTGGATGAGGTCTCATTGAACCTTTTATTTTTATTTTATTTTAATGAAAGTTTAGAGACTTTGGATTTCCATTCATTTGTTGTTGCATTTTTCTCCCTGCCCACCCTCCCCCCACCCTGTTCATTTTTCTCTTTGAAAAGTAAAAAAAACAAACAAAAACCTTTCATTGGTTTATAATCATAATCATCCCACCCCCAGTATACTCCACTTTGCAGCCTTCGTTCTGGACTCCTAAAATAACCGCAATACCCAATCATACATCACTTTTAAAACAGTTCTCTCCCTCATCTGTTTCAATGCAGTACACATAATTTATCCAATTTTTCCTCAGTCTCATCAAAACCCTGATGTCACAACAGTGGCACAATACAGTATTTGTCCATTTGTGACTGAGATATTTCACTTAGCATAATGTCCTCCAGGGTCACACATTTTGAATAATACTGCATGAGTTCCTTGTTTTTCAATGCAGCAAGTATTCCATTGTGTGAATATACCACAGCTTCTCTATCAATTTTTTTGTTGATGGGCCCGTTGCACCTTTTGTGACCCCATGGTCTGTCCCTGTGCTTGGTGCCATTTGTTTCTTGAAGCAAATTGGGTTTTTCTTGAACTGTTTTTCCTGGTGAAGGACAGGTGTGTGTGCATTTTTAAATTTCTACCATTCTTGGTTGATATTTTTGATGAATACAACAAACTTAATTTTTTGGATAACGTGTTTACCTTTTTTTGCAATAAAGATATTCTCGTGTATAGTTCGGTGATGTTAGTCATGGTCACCACGCTGTGCTGTGTTACTACTGTCTTGTCCATTTTTTAGTATTTTCTGTTGTCCTCATCGAGTAGTTTGTCTTTATTTACTTAGTAAGAAGCATTTGCATGTAAAAAACTGAAGTGCAGTGTAAGATTTGGCAGGCATAGGACTGCCCTGTCCGGGTGCTGTAAAAATGTCTTGATCTGTGCACTTGACTTCTGAACTTGCTGCCCACCAGCAACAACCTTCTGACCTGTCACTGTTCTGCTATTATCCCCTGCACTGTGCCTTTTTTATCTTGGAGGATGTTTCTTATTGCTTTCCCCAGTCCCTCCCACCCTGTTATGTCTCTCTCACCCTGTCACTTCTCTTCTTATTCCCAGGACCCTCGAGATGCCCCTCCTCCCACTCGAGCAGAAACGCGGGAGGAACGCATGGAGAGAAAGGTATGAGATTGTTGTCTTCCCGCCTCGTCGCCTTGTTGTTTCTCACATGGTCCCTGGCATGGGGCATGTCTGTGTACATTTATGTCTCACTCCTTCCCTTTTCTCCTGACAGAGACGAGAAAAGATTGAGCGGCGACAGCAGGAAGTGGAAACAGAGCTAAAAATGTGTAAGTCCCTCATTCCTCTGCCCATCTCTGTTTTGAGTTGCTCATGTGTTGCTCTTCTGCGTGTCCGAACCTGGGCCCTGTTCTCTGAAAGGCCTGTTGAGGGAAGCAGGGCTGGCAGTTCACTACTTTGTTACTCTTTACTGTCAAGTCGCAACACTTCAGCAGGTTTTCAGCAGCAGTAAATCACACATGAAGAGATTGCCGTATTTCCCTTGCAGAGTGCCTGGTGGATTTGAACCACATGCCTTTGGGTTGGCAGTGCATCTCCTTACTACTAAACCACCAGAGTTTCCTGTTCACTAATCTAGTTTTTTCCATTTACCTACCAGAAGGAACACTGGTGATGCAGTGGTTAAAAGTGCTATTGATAACCCAAAAGTCAGTGGTTCAGACCCACTGGCTGTTCTAGAGGAGAGAGCTAAGACAGTCTGCTTCTGTGAAGATGCACAGCATTGGAAATCTTACGGGGCAGTTCTTTTCCGTCTTGTAGGGTTGCTGTGAGTTGGAATTTACAGTTTGTCAGTTTACATTGACAATGGTGGGGTCATTTAAATTTGTTAAATGATGGGTGCGGCATTCAGGTGGGAAAAGGGAGCAGTGTTCCCTGAACCTCCCAGGAACACACCTGACAGGTGCGCCCGCCCACTGTCCTGGCTGTGGCCGTGATTACAGCCTATGACTTCTCCTTGGAGTGGAGCCATCCCTTCAGGTGGAGCAGGAGGGGGCGGCATCTGGTAAAGGAAGAAGAGATCTCAGCCCCAGGTGACCCTTAAGTTATCTGAGCGAGGGCTTGGTCCCCAGCAGTCCTGGGTTTCCATCTACTCCTGTGGGGCTGTAGTCTGTCTGCGCTCAGCCTTGTCCTCTGGAGGGCCAGCTTTCCTGCGCCCTGCCTCATGCCCACTGCCTTAATGTCCTTTCTTGATGCTCACATTCAAAGCTCAGAACCACAGTCAGGCTCTGCCCTGCAGCCTGGTCTCCTTAGAATGGTTCCATTACTAGGTCATTATTGTGGTCATGGTCCTGTCACCCATGTTCCTACTCAAGGTGTGACCTCAGCCTTGCAACTCAATTTGTATTAACCCTCTTTTAGGCTTTTCCCCAACCTGTTTACAAATCTTGTCCATCATAAATGTCCCAGGTGTGTTCTTTTCACATGTCCAGCACCCTCCAGACCAGCCTTTGCTTGACAACACAGTATGAGTCTAATCGGTATACCTGCGTAGCCCGCTCCCGGCCTGGAAGTACAGTTCCGCGGGCAGGTGCTGTGGCATAGCTTTACAGTATGTTGAATATTCACCTAAAGGCCACCAGGTGTGGACCCTGGTAGTCAGTAGTCAGCATCCCCACTGAAGTAAAGGGGACTGTCGTGGACATTTATTTGTGTTCAGTTTTTTCTCAAGGGGAAGACAACTCTTTATAAATGTCCTAGATACATATAGTAGCTCTCTGTTCACTCCACTACTGACATGGGAAAAGAAAATTTAAAAAAAAAAAAAAAGTGGACTGTCCTCCTGTTAAGGTTTAACCAGACAAGGACAGTTCTGAGTGTAGCTCCTTTGTTAGCAACTTCCGTTTGCTCTCAGCTTAAAAGACTAGCACCCTTTTCCTGCCCTATCTTTGGGCTTTTCAGCCTGTTTATCTTGGCTTATGGCCCCCTCCTCCATCCTCACAGTGTATCCTCCACCCTCTGCTGCTTCCATCCATCTCTTGCCTTTGACCTTCCTGCTCCCTTGTAAGGCCTCTCAGGGTTTTATTTGGTTCACCCAGATAGGCCAGCAGCATCTCTCCATATCATGGCCTTTAACTTAGTCACTTTTGCAGAATCCTTTATTGCCCAGTGAAATCCCTTTTGCCCAGATCCCAGGGACTAGGATATGAACGTGTAGGGGGTTTGGGTAGGGTATCTTTTGGGTTTGGGTAGGGTATCTTTTGGGTTTGGCGTCAAGCTGTTCCTATGCAGGAGAGTATTTGTGTTGAGCCTTTCCTTTGCTCAGCTCTGGGCTGAGGTGTTAGCAGTGACCCCATAGCAATCCACGTGCTGACGCAGCACACACCGATGGGAAAGTGGGAATGGAGTGGCACATGGCGCCTCCTGACACTAGAGGTCCTGTGTATTGTGTGAATGTCGGGACTGCTCTGGGGTAGACATTTGTGAAGAAAAGAAATAAATGAAACCACATTCTCTGTGTGTGGTCCCACCTCCCAGACTTCCAGGAGTTGCTGGAACTCACCCGGCCCATCGGTCGGTCACTTCTCTTTCTGCCGTGGTTCTCTCCTTTGTGAAATGCTGACATTTTGTGGTGAGGCTGGAGCCGGTGTAGGGAGAACATGCAGTGTGCGAGGCCCACCAGGTTGGGTGCTGGGGCTTCAGCTGGCCAGGTGCTGCCACCTCTCCAGGATGCTGAGGTACAGAGTTGGGTCAGCGAGGTCTCAGTCAGCCTGGTTGAGCCAGGATTGTCATGTCCTCTTTACTGGTCTCAGGTTTCACCCTTAATAGCAGCCAGAGGCTGTGTACAAGCCCAGGTTACAGTGCGTTCTTCCTCTCAGGCTCAGAACCTCCCTACACTCCCAGCTCGGGGACGGTCCCCTTGGTGGTCTCCACAGCCCCATGATGTGGTCCCAACATCCCTGGTCTCTCTTCTGCACCTTCAGCTACCATCTCCCTTCCAGCCACCTCTAGCCTCTGTTTCCCCTGGAATGCTCCCCCTCACATGAGCGGACTCCCCTTGAGGCCTTTAGTTAGCCATCACCTTTTTCCTGTGGCCTGTGCCGACCTGTTTGCTGTCCTGTCCTCTCCTACAGAATCAAGTTCATTACCCTCGTGCACTTGTCATCTCCCCATTATCCCATGACCACCATGACAGGAGGGCTTTTTCTCTGTATTGATCACCCCTAATCCTGAGCAGCTAGTGCAGTGCTCAACCTGCAGTAAGTGTTGAATGAATGAGTGAGTGAAATCAGCAAGACCCTGTGTAGAAGTGAGTGAATGAGGACCAGCGTAAATCAGTACAGAAAGTGAAAATTCTGGGGGTGAAAGATAGTTACTAGAGCAGCCAGAGGTGGTGTTCTCTCTGGAGAGTAGCTTGGACCCTCAGGTAGTTATTCACTTGACCCTGGGCTTCTTCCTTTAAAAGAGAAATTAATTCCTTGAAGTCGTCTTGAGCTTTCATTTGCAGCAGTTTGGAATGCGTTTAAATTAATTCCGTCATGGCTGAGGGGAACAAGGGAGGGTGGCTAACAGGACAGGAAACAGGCAGCTGTGCCCTATTCAGAGGTGGCTGCTTTCAGCCCTGCTTTGGACAGGAGATACCGTGAAAGCAGTATTTTTGAGCAGGGCACCATTGTCTCTTTCCTCAGCCCAAATTCACTGCCATCGAGTCAGACCGACTCACCGCTGACACTGTTGGGTTTTCGAGGTTGTTAATTGCACCATATTCCTGAGCAGCCACTGGTGGATTTTGCTACTTAGGTCAAAATCCCAGCTTGAGGAGGTTAGTTTGATGGGTGCCTCAGATACTGCCCTTGTCTCTGTCAGCTGTGGCACAACTGGTTTGTAGCCAGACCCTCTCACAGGGGAAAAGTAACACTTTTTCTGGCTTCTTGAACACCTAAAACTTCTGTAAGTGGCCTGGGGAGTCAGGCTGGGATCCTGAGAGCTGAGGCTGCGTGGAAGACCACTCGTCGAGTCAGAACGCACTCACGGCTGATCCGCCAGCAGGTTTTCAGGACAGGACTTGCATAGGAGGAGGTTACCACCTATCTTTTGCCTTTAGAGTAGCAGCTGGTGGGTTTGAACTGACTTCCTTTAAGCTGGTAGCGCAGCTCCCTGTGTTCTTGGCCACCCTCTGTCTCTGAGATGGCATAGAGTAGAACAGAAAATCCAGCCCCGTCTCCTGGCCCTCTTGAGATTTGTCGTGAGTACCCCTAGGCTTTTTTTGGCTTCTTGTTTGCAGTGTTACAAAGAATACTTGGTAATGTGAGTTATCATCAGTGGCTGTGATGTATGTGTGCTGGAGGTTCTATTTCTCATACTCATCTAGTTGGACACACGCTCTGACAGACCGGTAGTGGGCTCATGTACAGGCAAGGACATCAGATACTTCTTTCTTTTGCTGTGCAGTAGGCAGGAGTAAAGGGGTTACAGGGGCCACCAAGCTTGGGGGGGAGGGACTTAGTCATCCCCAGGTCTCACCTGTGAAGTTAGTTTTTAATAGATTCCTGGCACTTGTCATCGGAGGTTGTTAGCAGACTGAGTCAAGCCTTTCTTTTGTAGACCTGGACAAATCTGATCTGCCACCGCTCAGCTTCAGTTCACTGGGTCAGGGACCAGCTCTGGGCACTTCCCAGAAACCACTGGGCAGAAGTGGCGAAAAGGCAGGGCAGGGACAGCCAGGCTGTTCCCGGAGGGCTCCCACCTTACTTGGTGGCTTACCTGTTGGCTGTAGTTGCAGGCTCTGTCCAGCGGGTGGCAGTACAGCCGTGTTTTGGGGAAGGGCTCTTCTTACTTGGGCAGACTAACCGCCTCCTTGGGTGCTGTGGGATTGGAAAGGATCCCAGCTGACTCTCCTGTGGATTTTCAGAAGAAACATACTAGAATGGGAGGAGAGTGTCCATTCTACTCTCCTGGAGCAGCTGGTGGATTAGAACTGCATGTTTTTGGGATTACAGCACAGCTTCTTGCCACTGGGCCATCCTAGTTCCCTCAGAGGTAGTGAATGATGCAAGTCTCTTACTTGGGAGCCCTGGGCTTAAGGCACTTCCTCTTATCTTCCCTTCCTCTCACCCTCATCTTCATTGACCAAGAATCTGAACAAGTGCTGGCAGGTAGATAGAGCACAAGGCCCTGGAGGATGTCCTAGGCTGCCTTCTCTCTCCCAAAGAGCTATTGTTGATTTTGAACTGTTAACCTGTTGATTAGGCTCCTCTTCAGTCTGCCTTTACCTGCTTGGCCTCTGCATCTGTCTGCTGACCAGTCTGGCGGCCTGGCAGTGTGGATGTCTGCTCACAGCGGCTTCTCTCTTCCCACACAGGGGACCCTCACAATGATCCCAATGCTCAGGGTGATGCCTTCAAGACGCTCTTCGTGGCGAGAGTGGTGAGTCCCTGCTCCGAGCCCCTGGCCTCTAGGGACCTGGCCTCTGGATCTGCTGGGAGTCTGGACTCTGAGTCCAAGGGCAGTCTGGGGGTCCCTGGGTGTCTTTCTCCCACCTAACGGCCTAATCTGTTTCCTTACAGAATTACGACACGACAGAATCCAAACTGAGGAGAGAGTTTGAGGTGTATGGACCTATCAAAAGAGTGAGTGGAGTCAGGTGCTGGGCTCAGGAGGGCAGGGCCTGATAGGAAAGGATTGGGCCCCCGATGTGTGGGATGCCACGTCCTCGTCACAGGCTGAGTGCTGTGCACAGGATATTTGGATAGTGTCCGCAGCTGCTGAGTTAGAGCCCGGGAGGCTGCCTAGCTCCGCCTCCAGGTGTCTCGGCTGTCATCTTTTCACATGGGGTGGGGTCTTTGTGCCAGAGACTAGTTAGAAAACCCACACAGTATTTTTTGTCTGTTCTTAACAGAGAACACATGCTGCTTTTTGACCTCGTCATTTAAAAGTCACTCTGATGTCCTAGTCTTTGTTTCCCTTGGTTGAGAAGGTGTATATTACCTCACTGGGTGGGCCTGGGGTTAGTTGGCTCACCCTGGCCTTGAGGGGTTCCCTGAGGTTTTCCACCTCTGCTGGAACATTGACCCTGAAACTGTTCACAGAGTGTCCTCACCCCACTTTGCTCAACCTGGAGGTCTCAGATCTGGGGACTGCTGAGGGCCTGTGTCCAAAGCCTGGGACTGCGTGAACTCTGGCCCACCCTAGTCATGACACAGGCAGGTCACTCCTGAGGTAGTGTCATTGACTGGAGAATTAGCCGCTATTTGGGGAGTCTTTCAGAGTCTCTGACGTTGGCCCCAGAGGCCTCGTTTTCATACTCCAAGCTGAGCCAGTCTGCTGTCGCCCAGATCTGTGCCTCCCCAGCACCTAGGACAAGTGTTGCTGCACCCTGGCATTCCAGGTCCTCACCCGCTGCCTTAGACGCTTCCTCTCAGGGCTGTGCTCCCTTGCTGCTGTCCCCAGAGGAGGACCTGTTTTGGAATGCTCCCTCTCGGGGTCCTTGCTGGCCTTCTTCTGTACCCCTTTTCCCTTCTCTGATGACTCAAGCCTTCCCTCTGCTGCCATGACTCCCCGCCCCGTCCCTCTTCTCCCCCCGACTTGGCATGTATCACACTGGTCTTTCTTGCTCAGAGCTCTTCTCTGTTTCCCGGCCTGAGCCTTTGGGGTGGGGCTGTTACTGCGGGCTTTGGCTGGCCAGTGACACTTGGCCTTGCTCTTGTTTATCTCTGTTCTCGGGATCTGAGCTGGAGCAGGGCCTCCGGAAAGCCCTTCCTCTGCTTCTCCTGTGCTGTGCCCTCCGCTGCCCTGATGAGTGGTGAACACACACACACATACCCGCAGCTTCAGATGACATGCAGAAGCTGGGGAATGCCTGGGCCATCCACAGGGGCCTGTGGCTGTGGTCTGGGGTCTCTGAATCCGCGCTCACCCCTGGCCGCCCTTTCTGTCCCCTAGATTCACATGGTCTACAGCAAGCGGTCAGGGAAGCCACGTGGCTATGCCTTCATCGAGTACGAGCATGAGCGGGACATGCACTGTGAGTACCTCCTGCGCCCGCCCACCGGCCTCCTCTCTGCTGCCCTAGCCCTCCCGCTCGTCTGTCCCTGTCCCCACCCTGCCAACCTCACCTGAGCAGTGTCTCTTCTCTGCCTCCCTCTGTTTCTGATATATCTTTTTTGTTTTTTTTGTATATGTGTATTTTTAATAACAAAAACCAAACCCCCCCACAACGTGTGTGTGTGTGTGAACCCGGGGAGGTAAGTGTCACACGTTGACCCTTAGGGGCACAGAGGGAACTGGGCAGGGCTGGGGCGAGCTGGAAGTGGAGTGAGGTTGGATTTGGGGGAGCCTCTCCCCCATTATTCTGCCCACCAGAGTTGAGGGTGGCCAGCTTGGCATGAGGCTTGGCCTTTGAGCCTCTCCTCTCTTCCCCGGCAAAGCTGGGGCTGGGCCACCCTGCCCTCCACCTCCCCCGGCCCGCGTCCTGTTCCTCAGCGGGCAGTGGGATGGTGGGCGTACTCAGTGCCTGCCCTCACATCTCCAAAGCCCCCTTTGAGGCTGCAGCGGCGTCCACATGGGCAGGGCTGGGCGGGCGGGCGGGCAGGGCTGCGGCGTGTCCAGGGGCCGCAGTATTAATTGACTGTTCTTATTGTCACTGCAGCCACCACGCAGCTGGCTTGCAGCTGATGCTTACGCTCCCCTTACAACACCTCAGTGTATGGTTGGTATAAGGGTTTGTATCATGGGTAAGCTCACTCAGCACTGCACACCAGCCCAGCTTAGCCAGGCAGCTCAGGAGCAGCGAGGCATCCCTCCCCCAGCCGCCCCTCGACTCCCCGCACCCAGAGCCCTTTCCTCGGTGGGTGCCCTTGGCCCCTCCTGCCCCCATATTCATATGCTCTCTGGTAGCCTTGTCGATTCCCCGGGGAAGGGTGAACCCTGCTGGCCTCTCCAGTCAGGCTTCACCCAGCCTCAGACCTGCCCGGGTTCCTTGGGGAAGCAGCCCGGTGATGGGAACGAGGAATCGGGTGCCAGGGCCAGGGCTCCTCACGGAACCCTTCAGCCCTCCTCCCCACCCTGGGCTGGCCCTGCGGGCTGTCAGCGCAGTGGCCCAGGGAACGTTTTTGGCTGCTAGTTTAGGGGCTGCTGTGCTCTCTTCCTGTCTGTCTGATTGCCGAGTCCTCCTGAGGGGTGGCGGTGGTGCCGGCCGCGCCCCAGGCTGCATGGAATAGGGGACTGGGTGTTGGGAGGTTAGGAATTAGGCTGCAAGCAGCTGGAGGTGCTGTTGACTTTAAGATCCTTCTAGTATCTGGAGGCTTAGCGAGGGAAAGCGAGAGAGAGAGGCCTGGAAGGACACACTTCATGTTTTTCTCAACTGATATCCCGGGTTGGGCCTCTTTGGGGATCTGGGACACAAACCAGAGCAGGGCTCCATGTCGTGACTGTGGTCCCCTCCTGAATACCTTCCCTTGGTCCCATTACTGGGCCCAGGGGCCAAGCGGCCCCTCCTCCCCAGCGCGGGCAGCTGTTTGCCAGGATCCTGAAGCCCCTGTGTGGAGCATGGGGGGAGAGCCAGATAGGGGGTGGGGTATATACATAGTGCAGCTGGGACGTGGCTGCAAGCAAGCCATGGTGACAGCTTTCCCAAGGCCCAGCCAGCCTTTCAGTGAGAGCGTGGTCGTCCAGGGCCGCCAGCTCCCAGATTTGATGTGAGCCTTGCCCCTGTCATTTCTCTGGGGTCCACTGCCGCCTCCACCTGTCTCCAGGTGCTGCAGGATGGGGCTGTCCTCTCCTGCTCCCTAGCGCCCCCACCTCCCTCCCTGTAGCTTTAGCTGACCCCGTGGTGGTGGGTGTGGGGTCTGTGCGCGTGCTCAGGTAAGCTTGGGGGCTCCAGGTAAGCGGTCCCGTGTCCCCCCCGGGAAGCCCGCCTCCTCGCCAGGCCCCCAGGAGTTGCCGAGCCCCCCCTATCCCGCTCGGTTTGGACACCCGCAAGGCTGGCATCGGTAAATGGCACCTTTTTCTCTTCCTCTGGTTGTTTTGGGGGGCGTGGGCTGGGGCGGGACAGGGTATTGTGGATGGTTGAGGACCCCTGTCCCTCAAGGCCAGGGCATGGGGGTGGGGAGCCAGGACTTGTTTGACCTTCCAGATTGTCCACCCGCTATAGGCCAGGGGACTGTGTGCCCTGCCCACAAGCAGGCGAGAGCCTTCCCCTCCACTGCTCCTCTGCTCTCGCCCCTGCAGCTCGGGCACTTCATGCCCAGCGAGCTCCAGGCCGGGTGCAGAGGGGGAGAGGACGGGCAGGCTGCAGGGTCAGTCAGCCGTCTCAGGTAAGGCAGGAGTTGTAGCAGCACCGCACGTCTCCCAGGCCCCCCACTGTCTGCCCTCCTTCTTTGGGGGCCCCATAGGCCCCCAGAAGCACATGGCCATTTCTCTGCTCCCTGCCACTGGGAGGCTTTCTCCCACCCCTTCCGGTTCACTTTCTGTTCTGATGTCTGTTCTGACTGCCCCTGCTCACCTTCCCCCCTCAGAACCAGAGAGAGGAAGTGCTGGAGGCTGGGGTGTGGGTGGCCGTTGGCCTCCTGCCCCAGCGTGGTGTCAGGGTGCATGGCTGGGTTGTGGAGGGGCCCCCTGCGGGCCCCACACACTGTCCAGCATTGAGTTAACCTCCAGTTTCTTTGCAGCAACTTTGGTCACCCTGGCAGGAGGGGGCTGCTCTATCACAGAGGGGCTTAGGGGGTTGGGAGCTGGGGGTAGCGATGCCTCCCAGTGGTTACTGGGGGTGAGGAGGAGCCACCAAGATGGAGCAGGCCCCTCCCTGGGCTGGGAGAGGGTTGTCTCGCTGTCAGTGTCTGACTGACTGGTGGGCGTGTGTGAGCGTGTGTGGATGGGACTGGGGTCGGGACGCACCCCACGGGGCCCTGTCCTGACTAGAGGACCCCTGGGGACTCCTCCCCTCCCCTCCCCCACATCTGTTGCAGCCGCTTACAAGCACGCAGATGGCAAGAAGATCGATGGCCGGAGGGTCCTGGTGGACGTGGAGCGGGGCCGGACTGTCAAGGGTTGGCGTCCCCGGAGGCTCGGTGAGTGGGTCCTTTGCTGTTACTGGATGCCACGTCCTCGCCGTCAGCTGCCCGTTCCCTCACCATCCACCAGCATGGTGTTCTCAGCTGCTTTCTCCGAGTTCGGGCCGAGTTGGGCAGAGCGTCCGGCCTAGTGTCAGATACTGGGCTTCGAGCTTTCCAGCTGGTTGGTTCTGCTCTGTTCTGCCTCATCCTCTAATTGCCTCATTCCGCCAGCGCTCAGCCAGAAATGGGGTGGGACCGTGCCACTCTCATCCTGTAACCCAAAGTTGCCTTCTCGTCCACTGATTTAGGACGGTGCCGGGCTCTAGCCCGCAGCTGGGTATCCCTGCCCTCGTCCTCCCGTTTTTATTTCCTCTCACTGGTTGTCCCTCAGATCACTGTCTCAGTCAGGGCCAGTTTGGTTTTAAGAATCAGAAATGGATTTGCAGTTCTGCAGCTTCCCAACGTCTTGTTGATTGAGTTGAGGATGTCAGGGCCCGCAGGTGCTGCTCTCCAGGCCGGGCGCCCTCCTTGCCTTGGGTGATGTCTGGAGTTGGCTGTGTCCCTACACTACCCCTTGGGGGTTTCCATGCTTTGGTCCTTAACAGTAGAGGAGCCCTGGTCGTGTGCCGTGCCACTAACCAAAAGTGAGTTCTCAGCAGCTCTGCTCAGAAAGAGAGTGTTCTCCGTCAGATTCACAGCCTCAGGACCCAGCTGGCAGGGCGTGTGGCTTGTTTTGGGGTCCCCTGTGGTAAGAATCCCTGTAGTTGACCTGTCTAAGCTGTTGGCCCGCGGTTCAGACTGCCAGCCCCTCTGCAGAAGAGGAGGCTGGGAGTCCGTGTGTGTGTGTGTATGTGTGAGAGAGAGAAGATCGTGTCGTCCGTGTGTGTGTGTGTGTGTGTGTGAGTGTGTGTGTGTGAGAGTGTGTGAAGATCGTGTCTGCCTAACAGGGCAGGTCCGCTTGTTCTGCGGAGTTGGGGGCACCTCTCCTTGGTGGCCGAGTGAGCTTTTGGTTCTTTGTTGTGAGATGTCGTTTATTGTGTGGCTCTCAGGCCTGTGTCACCGCACTGGCCTCCACAGGTGTGTGGGTGCCATGGTGGGGATGGAGGGGTCTGGTCAGTGCTCCTGCTCAGGTGATCTGTCCTCCTCCCGGCAGTGGCTGAGTCACATGACAAAGCCTCAAAGCCCGGTGTGGGCCCTGCCTTCTGGTGGGAAGAGCCCTCATTTGATCAAGTGTTAAAGCCGCATGCCCAAGGAGTTCTGGATGGAGCTGGGGGTGTCGTTTTCTAAACACGGTGCACTGAACGCACATAGGCTGTTGCAGGGGTCACACTGTTTACCGGTGTGGCCGCCCTATTGGACTTCCCTGGCAGTTGAGGAAGGCTTGTTAGGACATGGTGTTTGCAGGATAGGGCTGGACCAGCCGTCCGAGGGCGAGCGCGGGCCTTCTGACAGCGGGGACGGTGTCTGCGGCGGGGACTGTGCCAGGTTGCTTGAGGCTGGAATGGGCGGCCTGAGGGCTGTGGCTGAGTGACTCGGGAACCAGCCACCTCGCTGGTTGTCCTCTGGCTCCGTCCTCTGACTCCTGCTTCAGCGGTGGCAGCGCGTGTGCGCCAGGGGCATGTGCCCTGCTAGTCAGTTCACTGTCGGCGTGCGCGTCACTGCGCTGCCCTGGGCCACGTTTCAGTGTTGCTGTTGTGAACATCACGCAGCCATTGAGTGTGTGACCAGCGAGGTCAACACAGAAGGCAGCACCTTGAAAGGTTCACACGAGGGTTTGGCTGGGTAGGTGGGACGTGTACCCCTGGCAGCAGGTGGCCCTTGGAGCCCCTGGCTTCTGTTCCTGCGGTGCCCTGACCCTCCTCTCTCCTGTCCCCAGGGGGTGGCCTCGGCGGCACCCGCAGAGGTGGGGCCGACGTGAACATCCGGCATTCGGGCCGAGACGATACTTCCCGCTACGATGAGAGGTGAGGACGGGGTGCCCGGGGTCTTGGGCTGGGGTAACAACCGAGGGGGAGCCCAGCCGCAAACCTCTGCCCCCCTCATCCAGGCCCGGGCCATCCCCGCTTCCCCACAGGGACCGGGACCGGGACCGCGAGCGGGAGCGCAGAGAACGGAGCCGTGAGCGAGACAAGGAACGGGAACGGCGACGCTCCCGCTCTCGGGACCGGCGGCGGCGCTCACGGAGCCGGGACAAGGAGGAGAGGCGGCGCTCCCGGGAGCGGAGCAAGGACAAGGACCGCGACCGCAAGCGGCGCAGCAGCCGGAGCCGGGAGCGTGCCCGGCGGGAGCGGGAACGCAAGGAGGAGATGCGCGGGGGCGGGGGCGACATCGCGGATCCCTCTGAGGCCGGGGATGCACCTCCTGACGACGGGGCTCCCGGGGAGCTTGGTCCCGACGGTCCTGATGGTCCCGAGGAGAAGGGCAGGGACCGGGACCGGGACCGACGTCGGAGCCACCGGAGCGAGCGGGAGAGGCGCCGGGACCGGGACCGAGACCGGGATCGGGAGCACAAGAGGGGAGAGCGGGGTGGGGAGCGGGGCCGGGATGAGGCCCGCGGTGGGGGCGGCGGTGGGGGCCAGGACAATGGGCTAGAGGGTCTGGGCAACGATGGCCGAGACATGTACATGGAGTCCGAGGGCGGCGACGGGTACCTGGCTCCCGAGAACGGGTATTTGATGGAGGCGGCCCCGGAGTGAAACCTCCCTGCCGCCTGCTTCTGTTTGGACGTGTGTTAGCCACTCCCTACTGTCCTGTCTTCCCCCAAGTCTGTTGGCCGCAGGTTTGCAGCCAAGGGTAGGAATCTCAACGTTTGTTTTGGTCCCTTGCATTTGAAAAATAAAATTAATTTCCTGTTGACGGTGGCCATGTTGTTGCTTTAGAGCGCTGCTCGGATGGCTTTGTCTTGGAGGGGCTGTCCCCAACCTCTGCTCTGGCTCATTTCCGGGCCATTCCTGGAGCTTTTGGTGTAAGCTGAGGCTGTGGCTGGCTCACGTACAGCAGCGCTGTTCAGCCAGGTCCAGGAAGGACCTCCTCCTCTGCTCTTCACAGTTTCTGAGACCAGAGGGCTCTGGACTTGCCAGGAAGAAGCTTACGTGTTGAAAAGGGAGCTGTTGGCTGAGTGTGCAGGAAAAAGATGAAACAGGTGAGAATGGGAACTTGGCAGTTTGCATTTATGTCCATACTTCCTACCCCAGTGGGAAGAGTGAGGTGCAGGACCAGGAGGTGGTCAGCAGCAGTGGGGATTTGAGCACGTTGTGAGCAAAAGCAATGGGGAGAAGACCCCAGGCCAAGGCACTGACACCTGGAGAAACCCAGCCAGCCTGGCAGAGCTATAGCTCCTGGACAACAAGGCGACGGGAGATGAGTAAAACCAGCCTTACTCAACCTGTGCCCTGCTCGGGCCTAAGCCAGCCTTCTTAGCCCTTTATTTAGCCTGTTAGCACTTAGCCAGTTAATCCCGACTGCCTGGTATTGAGGATAACCAAGCGTTTGGGGGGGAAAAAAATCTATGCAGTAGACTGTCGAGTTCAAGAGCCAAAACAAAATCAAGAGTAAGGACTAAGAATACTTGGTTTTGCTTAGTGGATGCTCAAAGATCAGGTAGACAGATGCCGACTTTGCCCATGGACTTGAGCACAGCAGAGGACAGAGCGGCGTCAACGGCGGGGCTGGACCTAGATTCCTAGTACAGATTTTGAAAAGTGGTCTGTGGGACTGACATGGCAGAGACTGATCGTAAAGGGCTGAATGAAGATGAGCCTGTGGCAAAGCAAGTAATTGAGCCACAAACCCAAAAGTCAGCAGTTTGAATCTGCTGTGGGAGAAAGGAGGATGGTATGAGTTGGCGTCACTTTAACTGCAGTGGGGAGTGGATGGACAAGCTGTTGTGCCAGGAGGAAGGAGGCTAGAATTCTTAAGATTTGCAACGTTAAAAACCCAGAGGAGGGCTGGGTGACTTGTAGTCAACTGGAGGGATTTCTTCAGCGACGTTTACCTCTTCAAGCTCTGGCAGTCTAGGGAGTGGAGCTCGGCCTGGGCTGCTGGGGTGCTGAGGCTTGGAGGCAAGATTCTCCACAGGAGGAAATGAAAGTCCCCAGGAACGTGGTCTTCCCTCAAGACATTTGCTGCCACCTAATAATGTGCTGATCTGGGATTGCTAAGCATTGGGCAGCTAAACTTAAAGGTTGACGAGCTGGCCTTAAAATTGATCTGTTACACATGATGCCCTCCTGGTAACATGTGTTACACATGATGCCCTCCTGGTAATGTCAAAAGAATAAGAGACAAAGTTTCACCATCGTTGCCTCTAAGGAGGAGTCTGATTACTTTTCCAGGAAAAAACATTTGTTGTTCTGTGTGGTCTACAGAGTATATTTGGTGTTCTTCAGCCACAATTCAGAGATACCAGTACTCTCTAAAGTCTGCTGTGTGTGTGGTCCAACTTTCATGTGTATGTGCGACAATTGGAAATACCATGGTCTGAAGAGGGAAGGAAGAAGTGCCTTGTACGTCGTGATCTGCAAGGTGACCTTGCTCTTGAGTACATTCAGGAAGTCTAGGAACCTTGGTGATGTGCGGGGCCTATCAGGCTGCTAACTGTTGAGGGCAGCAGTTTGAATTCACCAGCCAGTCCATAAGAGGTCATAATTTGCAAAGCTTATGGAGCACTTCCAAACCTGCTTACCTGAGGCTGTTTTACCTCCCCCAGCAGTGTCTTGGAAGGACGACCTGAAGAACTCAGAGCCACGAAGAACCACTGAGCAGTACTCACCCTGCCCACAAAGGGTCCCCATGAGTTGAGCTCTTGCTTGGTCACGGCCAGCAGCAGCACCTTGGCCTCCACAGCAAACCTTTAAAGTTCACTGATTTCCATGAAAACCTGCTACTGTATGTAACATTGTGGGAAGAGAGGGGAAAATGTTAGAAAAACAATATGTGTTGTCAAATTGCTTCACTATGACCCTATGCACAGTAGCTCTGAACCTTGGCCTATCGTGAGACAACATACTTGCCCCCCATTCCCACAGTCACTATGTCAAGGGTGTTCCTCTCCTGTGTTGTCTGTCCTTCCAAGCATGATCGTATCCAAGGACTAGTCTCTCCTGGCAGGATGCCCAAAGTATGTGAAACGGGGCTTCTAAATCCTTGCCTCCATAGAGCAGCTTGGTTTCATCCTTTTCAGGACAGACTTGTTTATTCTTGGCGGTCCATGGTATGTTCAGTACTCTTCTCCAGCACCACAGCTCAAAGGCATCGATTCTTCTGTCATCCTTGGTCATTATCCAGCGCTCTGACTCACAGGAAGTACTTGAAAAGACCAGGTGCACCTTAGTCTCTAGACTGACATCTTCACACCTTTCTCTGGAGAGGTCCATGACAGCAGACTCCATCACACCTAAAATTGATCTGTCAAGAACCCCCATGTCTCACAGATACAGAAAAGCAACGACTCGATCCCACATCTAAACGTTCCAGCTGCTTGGCGGGATATTGGACTGGTTTATTTCAGTAGGTGTTATTTGATCTTGGTTTTGTCCTGTAAATACATTAACTTTTGAAGAAGAGGAGGAAAGAAGATTGCTGAGAGGGAGAGAGCGACTCCCCCTAGATCACCCTCCTCAAATCTAAAAAAGCTTTTCTTGGAAGATGAGGTACTAGCCAACTTGTATACACAAGTCTTAACGCCACAGAAACGAGATGACAAGAGACTCGTTTCCTGGAAAGTGGCTCCTTAAGGCTAACATCTTACCAACACTAGGATTCTAAAACTCAGACATCTTCAGAAGGCGACCTGTGGCAGATGTCATTCCCAAGCCAGACAAGAGGAAGGCTCTGCACCACGAGGCCACCGGCTGCCGGTGCTTGTCTGAGAGACACGGTCACATGAGAGTGCAGGGAACAGCATCCAACTTAAAGGGTTCAATAATTAGGTGTGCAAGAAATGTCCCAGAGGCGAGCTCTGGTGAAACTACTGCAATCCCAGAGGTGTGTGGTTCAAATCCACCGGATGCTCTGCTGAAGGAGGAACAATCGCCTCCTGTACCAGTCAGATCTGATTTGACGGTACACACATTAAAAAAAAAAAAAGTCGCAGTATTTTAAGAAGAAAAAGACTCCTGTCCCCAATTTTTTGTTTCATTTTTCAGTGTAGGCTGACGAGTCTATTCAGAATTAACTGACCCATTTGGGTTTCCAACTATAAATGTCTCATCTGTCTTTTGCAGAGAAACTGGTGAGTTTGAACTTAAGACCTTTGGGAGAACATCCATGCTTATACCAGCAGACTTGAACTATCCTACTGACTGGTCCACCTTTGTCATAAACAGCTCCACCCAACCCTAACTCTTGTCAGACCTTGTGAGCTTTTCTTTAGGGGTTCCAACTTGAGGACAAACACGCTCCCCTCCTGTCAGGGAGGTGGCAGGTGTGCAATTGCATTTCCAAACGCTAGTTGCCAGTCTGCTTCACTGAGGCTTACCTCTCAACTGAAAGGTTGGCAGTTTGACTCTACACAGTGGCACTGCAGGCGAAAAGGCCTGGCACACTGTTTGCGTTGAGAGTACAGCTTAGGGAACCCGAATACTGTCTTGTGGAGTTGCCAGGAGTGAAATGGGCTCCTTAGCATCCAAGTACTACCAGCCAGGTCACCATCCCCACTCCTATTTCCAGCCACAACCTGGCCTGGCTCTCCCCCGTCCAGGCTGTGCACCCCAGGGCTGGGCAGCGGGACTTGGCAACCTTGCTCTCCTTGAGGTCTGCTGCCCTTGGATGAATGAATATAAAGAGATCTGACCAGAGAGGGGAGAGCCGGGCTAAGGTGGCAGATCATTGAAGGCGAAGGGGGAGATTTGATGGTCTCAGTAGCAGCGCCGAGGTACCTCCGCGCGGGGGCTAGAGGTGGGGGGCAGACGACGCTGGGGTGTCTCCGCGGGGGGTGTTAGGGCGCCGCCGGGGCGGGGCCTCTCGAAGCCCCGCCCCCTCGCCGGCGACAGGGCAGCGGGTGGCTTGCAGCAGCGGCGCCGACATGGCTGCGCTGGTGGAGCCGCTGGGGCTGGAGCGGGGTGAGTGCGCCCCAGGGGGCCCCGACTGTCCCGGGTGTCCAGTGACATCCCACTGCCCCAGGCGAGGCCAGGCCGGGTGGCTGGGTGGGCAGGCAGGCCTCTGGAGGTGGGCGGGGCGGGGAACCCGAGGGCAGGGGCGTAGGAGGCTCTGTGGGCGATCGGCAGGGCAAGGGCGCCCGCCAACACTCTGCCAGTATTGGTTGATGTTGGGGTTCCGGGGCGCTGACGGGTCGCAGCCTCTCCGTTGCCACCCAAGACTACGGGGTGCCTTCCGGCTCTCGGCTGTCTTGCGCGGGGTGTGTCTGCGCGTCCCTTAACGCTGCCTTTTCGCCTCATCTTTCGGGGTCCTCCTCATCCCTCGGGGTCTTCCGCATCTCTGCACACCCCCTCGCCTTGCAGACGTGTCCCGGGCCGTTGAGCTCCTCGAGCGGCTCCAGCGCAGCGGGGAGCTGCCCCCGCAGAAGCTGCAGGCGCTCCAGCGAGTCCTGCAGAGCCGCTTCTGCTCTGCCATCCGGGAGGTGAGCGCCGCCGCCGGAGCCCAGGACTACACCTCCCAGCAGCCTCTGGGGCGGTTCGCCCGACGGTGCCTGCGCCTCTGCCCCAGGGCTCTTTGGGAGTTGTAGTTCGCTGGAGCTGGGGAGAGCGGGGTGGTTGCTTAAGTGGGAAGGAAGAGAAGATCTTAAGCTCTGGACTCTCGGGTTTGAGGGAAGGAGGAGTTAAGAGATAAAGACTACTATGTCAGGAGGAGAAGAGGTCTTGGGGAGTAAGGATCCCCAAGTCTGAGGGAGGTGGGGTCCCTTGATGTCACTGTCATTTCCAGGTGTATGAGCAGCTCTATGACACACTGGACATTACGGGCAGTGCAGAGATCCGGGCTCATGCCACAGCCAAGGTGGGTGCCCTGCACCCCACATCTCCATTGCCTCTCATGGCCTAGCTCAATATAATAATGGCGGTCATTCTTGCTGCGTCCTTTGCCACTTTAGCCAAATCCATATCCATGGCTTGTGCTTGATTACTCTCTTGAAAGGTTGGTGGTTCCAACCTGACTCAACTGTGCTGTGGAAGAAAGGTATGGCAATCTGCTTCTGTAAAGATGGCCACCAAGAAGACCTCGCGGGAGTAGTTTACCCCAGTAACACGTGGGGTCACCATGAATTAGAATCGATCGCTTGCTAACAGTTTAGCTCTTTTTTTTTTTTTTTAGAAAACAGTTTAGCTCTTTGTTTATTCATGTGCCATCTTTACTATTATTTGCCTCTTACTAATATTATTTGCTCTAGATGATCTTTTTTTCTTTATTTTTACTTAAAGCAATGCCATACAAAACCTACCTTTATAGCAATTCCAACTAGAAAGAGTGCCTTGTGCAAGAGAGTAACTTTTAATAATCTGTATATTTAAAACACTGAGTGTTGAAATCTAATGAACATATCTATTTTTTTAAAAATCCGTTTTTGAGTCATCTGTGACTCACAGGAGCCCATAGGTATGTGCAGAGTGAAAAGGGACTCTAGGGTTTCCAAGGGTGTGACCTTTTGAGAGCAGATTGCCAGGCATTTCTTTGGAGGCACCTCCGGGTGATTAGTTGCAGTGCTTAGCTGTTTGTGCCATCAGTCAGAGACTCCATAATTAACATATAACTAGATGCTACTTCTAGCTGCTGCTTGGGTGTACTCGGCTCCCTCTAGGCCTCGTGTTTTGTTTTTTTGGTTTGATTTTGTTTTTCTGTCCCAAAGCCAGAAGGGCAAGTGTTGGGTATTAAAGACACCCTGGACCGAAACAGAGAGTTGCTCTTTGACATGTCAGGGGCGTCCGAAGTAACTCAAAAGGGCTTAGCGCTGTTACAGGGCATCGTGTGTTGTAGTGGCAGGTGCTGTCAGTTGGGGAACGTGATTCCCCCTAAATTGTTCTCCCTGGTGCAGATGCCCCACCTCGTTTTGAATGCCTGCCACAGAAGGACTATCACCTGTGACACCTTCTCTCTCCCAGGCTACCGTGGCTGCCTTCACGGCCAGTGAGGGCCATGCCCATCCCAGGGTGGTGGAGCTGCCCAAGACAGATGAAGGGCTGGGCTTCAACATCATGGGAGGCAAGGAGCAGAACTCCCCCATCTACATCTCCCGGGTCATCCCTGGGGGTGTGGCTGACCGCCATGGAGGCCTCAAGAGAGGGGACCAGCTCCTGTCAGTGAATGGTGTGGTAAGTGGGGAATAGAGACTGGCCTGGGTTTATGAACTGTGCAAGGTCTTTGCTTTTGATACTCATTCAACACACTAGACTTTGTATTGGGCAGTGCTGCTGACTCAGAGAGAAGCTGTCCTGTCCTTCACTCCTGAATGGGAGGACCACCTCTCCGCTAGAGAGATCTTGGCTGAAATAGACCTCATTTAAAGATAATGTGTTGTAATGGAGGAGATAAAGCATTTTGAGGGTCCTGATATAGCACCAGACCAGTCTAGCTGAGGGAAATTTTTACAGAGAAAGGAACGTTTGAATTGTTTTGAAGGATGAGTAGGAGTTCTCCAAGTAAACACAGGGACGAAGGGTGTTCCTGGCTGTGACCCAGTATTCTTCTGAGCTGCAGAGAAAAGGCTCTGATAGAGGTCTGGGGCCTATAGCTAATCCTTGGTGGTTAAAGTTGATGGAAAGAGCCTTCATGGTATAGTGTGTACATACTTAGGTATTTGGCTGCTAACCAAAAGCTTGGTTTGAATTCACCAGCCGATCTGTAGGGTAAGATGCAGAATTCTGCTTCTGTTGTAGGCAGAGGCCATAGTTGGGTGTGTGGGTGGGACCAGCTATGCAGGGCCCAAGAGCCCACCTGAGAAACCAGAGAAACTTTATCCTGAGGGCACTGGGGAGTCATGGGAGGGCTGGGAACAGAAGAGGGATATGTTCAGCTTGGGGTGTAGAAAGACCCCTATGGGACTTTGTGAGGGGCAGAATGAATGGAGATTGTGATGGTCAGAAGGGCAGGTGGGGGCTTAAGGTAAGAGTTCAGGGGGAGAGGACAGGAAGGTGGGGGCTGGAACTAGAGCACTGCGGGAAGAGGGGTCAAGGTTGGTCCTGGAGGTCTGAGGATCTGTGAGACTGTGGGGAGGACACGGAGCCAAGATGGAAGGACTGGGGGGGGGGGGGAGGAAGCCTTAGCATCTCGGGATATGGCTTGTGTCTGGGCTGCGGCCTGCGTGAAGGCCATGCGCATGTCCAGCGGGGTGCACTGCCCCGCAGAGCGTGGAGGGTGAGCAGCACGAGAAGGCGGTGGAGCTGCTGAAGGCGGCCCAGGGCTCCGTGAAGCTGGTGGTGCGCTACACACCCCGCGTGCTCGAGGAGATGGAGGCCCGCTTCGAGAAGATGCGATCTGCGCGCCGGCGCCAGCAACACCAGAGCTATTCGTGAGAACAGCACCCCACCTGCCTCCCCGCACGGGTCTTCATCACCCCAGCCCCCTTGCTCCTGGGACCCTGACCCAGGCCCCTCTTCCCCAGCCCATTCTGGCCAAATCCCCCCATATTCCCGTAGCCCACCTCCAAACTAAGATCTGGAACCCCGCCTTGGCCTCTCCCCTGAGCCTGCATCCCCTCTCTTCACCCCCCTTGCAGGTCCTTGGAGTCTCGAGGCTGAAACCTCCGATCTGGCCTTTCCCCTCCCAGCTCCTCCTCCCTGTACAGTATTTATTGTCACTGGCCCCTCATTTAAAGCTCTTTGACCCTGACTGTGTGTCTGTGAGTCTGTCCCAAATTCTGCAGTTAAGATGTCTGGGAGAAGGGGAAACCGAGGTCAAATGTCAAGCCCAGAAGGTGTCCAGGTCGAGTCTGAAAGCAGGAGAGACAGAGGGCTGGCGGCCAGGGGCTGGTCTAAGGGTGGAGGGTAGATGTGATTGCAGGACTTGAACTGCTAATACCGCCCCCTACTCTTAAGGGAGGCTGGTCGCGGAGGGAACCCCTGCCTCCTGCAGCCCGCCTGATGGAGGAGTCCAGAAACGCTGCAGGGGCCAGTGGGCGGGCTCTGTGTGGGCCGGGCGGAGTGAACCATTAGCCTCGGCCGCCGGGGGAGCCCGGCAGACCTCACCACCGTCGGCGTGGGAGGCGGGGGTGGGGTGCCGCGTGCAGTTCCCGTAGCGGGCGCAGGGATGCAGAAGAAGGTGCACTCTGCGACTGGGGGGCCCTCGTCTCACCTTCCACCCCGAGTGCTTCTCTGGCCCGCCCCCACCTGGAAACCCAGCCTTGATCCCCACCCCGCCGCCCACCCAGCCTTCCCGTCCCGTGCGGCGCGAGAACTGTCGCGCGCCCCCGCCGGGATCCGGGGTCGCGACTCGCGTTCCACGCCGCGCTCACTCGCTGCAGGTGACATCATCCTCCTGCCGGGCTCCGCCTCCCGCCCTAGCCGCCTTTTGCCGCGCGCCTATTGGACAACGTGCCTAGAGCCCCGCCTCCCACTCTCCGCCCGCGCCACCCCTCCCAGCCCGTGTGGGGGCGGGGCCCTGTCGCCGGCCGGTGCCGACGCAGCCTCCCATTGGCCACCCAGCGCGGTCTGTCAGTCTCCTGTTAAAGGGGCCACGACAGCCCTGGAGTTGTGGGGGGGTGGGGGAGGGAGGAGGAATATTTTTGGGGGGAGAAGGTGGGATTTGGGGGGCGCTGGTGGGCACCCCTGGATCTGGCGGCTTGCGGCCTTGTAAGGGGAGGCTGAGTAGTGACAAGGAAAAAGGGGCTGTTTCGGGGGGCTAAGGACTGTGAGACCGCGAGGGGGAGGGGGTCCCCAGCGCCCAAGCAGGAGCCAGAGACACGGAGCCCGCGCGAGCGGCAGAGCAGGGATCCGGAGCCACAGATCTGGGCCCCGGCCGCCGCCAGGGGCCCCGCCCGGTGCCCCCACCCCACCCCACGTCCCTCCTGCAGCCCAGCTCCGCCCGCAGCCGCCGCGGACCAGGTAGGTAAGCGCCGGCCCGCCTGGCAGCGCCCACCCTGGCACCCCTCGCCGTACCTCCCCCGCTTCCCCCAGATCCTAGCTTCCCTTCCTCATCCCCGGGGACCCGGAGCCCCGATTGGACAGCCCACCCTCAGGAACCCAGGTGTGCCGCTCTCGGCACCTAGAGTCCCCATTGAACCCCAGAAACCCGGGCGGACAGCCACTGTGCGCCTCCTCCAGGCCCAGGAGCCTGGATCTCCCAGTCCAGCCCCCGGGATCCTCTCTGAACCTGGCTGCCCCTCCTCGGCCCAGATCCACCGCCGTGGCTAGGTGGGCTCCCCTAGCCACGGCTGACCACTCCTGTGGCGCCCGCATCACTGCCCCCTCTCCTGGTACCCGGTGTCCGCCTTCTCGGTACAGACAGGGCAGTCCTGTCCCCCTGCCCAGGCCGGCTCGGCGGCTGCCCTGGACACAGGCCCGCTCTGGAGCTGTCCATGGTCGGGCTCGGCAGCCTCGCCTCCCCCACTGCCTGCTGCCGCCGGGGAGGGGGCGCGGGCGGCGCGGGGATCCCCTCGTCGCGCTGTTGACCCGGGGATACCCCTACCTAAGTGCCTGGGCCTCAGGCTCCCGCTGGCCAGGATCCTGGGACCCCATCCTCAGCAGCCGGGTCCCTCCCTGAGGAACCCAGTCTTCTGCACGTCCCTGCCCTGTCCACCTTGGGGACCCTAGCATCCGGGGCTCCAGCTCCAACCCCACTCTGGGAGCCCCGTTGGTTCTCACCCCATCTGGCTTACAATCCAGCTGGTAGTGCTCACCTCCTTAGCACCTTAGGAACCCAGCTTCAACCCTTCTGGAGACCCAGTTCACCAGCCCCTGTGCCCCTTGGATACAAACACCCAGTCACCCCCACCCCCATCGAGCATCTGCCCCTTTAGGGATCCAGGCGCCATGACTCGCTCCCTTTTAGGAAGCCAGAACACAATTCTTGGGCTTGTGCCCACCCTTCCCCCTGGAGACTGGATGTCTGTCCCCAGTGTTCCATTCCCTGAAAGACCCACAAGTTTAGCGGCAGCCTCTGCACAGCCTTAATTGAGGCCATAGGTCCCAGCCCTCCATTCCAAAAAGGACTCAGGTTTCCAAGAATCTTGCAACCCCACCCTGACCTCCATCCACTCCTCCATGCAAGGATTCAAGAGTCCAGGTCCCAAGACCCGAGAGAGCTTGTTGTTCAACTCTCAAAGGGGCCCTGGCCCCCGTGCAGCCCTATCAACTTCACATCTCCTGGGGCCTTGATGGTCAGCCTCTCTTTCTTCTCATATCATCTCAGGTGCTGGGCTCACTGGAACTTTCTTCTCCATTCTCCTCCCTAAAGCTTTATCTTCTTGAGTTTTTTCCAGCATCTCATTGCCTCCCTGAGGCCCCTCATAAAACACCCTGCCCTCCACTCTTGAAGGCCTTGGAGCCTGATACACATCCCTCCTCCAAGTGTGTTCTGTGGTCCGGGCTCATTAGGTGTTCAAGACCCTACCTTTACCTGTCTTCCACATTTCTGTTTATGTATGTGCTCTTGCAATGCTCACTGTTCTAGATCTTCTTCTTATCTTAAACTTGTTCAGCTTTCATGGCTGTTCAGTCCTTACCCAAGAAACGTCCTACATCTAGTTAGATGCTATAGCCTAGGTGTTTTCTTATTTTATTTTGTTGTTGTTGTTGTGTGCTGTCAAATCACATCCAGCTGGCACAGTAGGAGACTGCCCCTCCTTTTCCAGCAGAGCATCTGGTGTATTTGAACTGTGTGCCTTTGGGATTGCAGCACAGCTTCTTGCCACTAGGCCGCCAGAGCTCTCTAAGCCTAGGTGTTTTCCAGTTGTGCCTTCAAATACCCAGATAATATCCCTAAAATAAATTCTGTTAAACCCCCCTCCCTTCTTGGACATGCTCTAGGGTTCTAGAACCCAGTCTTTTGTTTATTCACAACTAAAATATCATGTCAGATATGTTCTAGGTTCCAACCACATCACTGGGTTTGCCCTAGATTCTATTATCTTCCCGGGAACATTCCAAGTTCTAGAATGTGGACCCTCCCATTATTGTCTCTAGCCATTCTTCAGATTGTCTCATCAATTCTAGAAGGTACTTTGGTATTTTAGAAGAACCTAAAGTCCACTCTCAACCATGTTGAATCTGGAAAATTCCCACTGATGTGTTCTAGGTCTTATCTGTCTTTTATCTACATACCTATTTCATCCCTGCCTCTGTCCAATTCCCTGCCAAGTTTTTATTCAAGGATTTGTCCTCGATGGATTATGTACTTTTGCCTCCATTTAAGTACCACATCTGGAATCCTAAGTAAGTTCTAGGCTCTCTTCTAAGATCTCCACCCTAGAAATACGCTAGAATCTATTCCTTTCTCCTTTACTGGTCCTTATCCTGGGACATGCTCAGTTTTCAGAGTATCTGCTTCCATATCCCAGACATAAGAGAGATTTCAGGAAGCTTCTTGCAAAGGTCTAGGCTTTTCTGTGCCTTTAGGGTATGTTCTGAATTCTAGGGCATGACTTCTGTTTTCTGGAATCTAGCATTACCTAGACACAGGGTAAAACCAAGAATACTTCCTTTGCTATGCTGTTTTACCCTGGCGTCTCCCTGGTGGCTTCTGAGTTCTGCATCATGTCTTTTCCCTGAGTTTAGTTGTGTATTGCATTAAGTTTGCTTTTATATACCTCGTGCTCCCCTGCTTGGGACTCCGTGGTCATCCAGATATTCTGAGGTTATTAGATTGCTCCTGGTTGAGTTCAACATTCCAGGTTTCAGACCCAGGTTCGAGAATAGCCCCTGTTTGACCCTATGTGTGGATCTCATCACCACTTGGTATTCATTTGTTCTTTTTGCTTTGTGCCTTCATTCCAGTGCCTTTCTAGATTCTATACCCAGCACTGCTGTTTTGTATCAGTGCATTTGAAGTTCGAGACCACTTCACTCCCTAAAACATCCTGAGCTCTGACTTTTAGATGACAAAATGGTGTTTGTCCAGGGCTGGCCAGTCTTCTTTTCTGCATTTTCCCTGACTCTTGGCCTCTGAATACCAGGATTGCAGGGGTCTAGATTCCCGGATGCACCACTTGATAGACTGTCCTTTCCTACCCCAGGACCTGCAGCCCCCTCCTCTCAGCAGAGTTCAGGGTGCAGTCCTAAGGGTTTAAGTGCAGACTGCATATTGGGTGGGGTTGTGAATTATCCACTTCCAGAACCGGTTATGCTATTGCCTTAAGCAGGAGAAGGCAAGGCAGGAACAGAGTGAAAGTTCTCTGCTTTCGGCAGGGCCAGCTGGACCCGTCTGACCTGCTATCTCCTGAGGGAGCGGCTCAGGGGGCCTCCATTTATCTCAGCCCCACCTCTGGCTTCAGTGACCCAGGTCTCTCTCCCCTGCCCGAGAGAAATCCCGCCCCCTTCCACTTTTCCCTTTTAAGTTGCAGCCTCTATAAGGCTGAGGAGAGGAGGGGACCTGGACTCCTGGGTCCTAAGACAAGAAAGGTCTGGCAGCTGGGATTTCTGAGACAAGGACGCAGAGGGCCAGACTGACTTCTAGGATTGAGGAAGAGGAGAAAAGTTCAAACTCCTGAGGACTCAGGGAACCAGCATAATAAACCTCGCCCCCCCCCCCCCCATATTTTTGCTTTTCAACAAGCAGAGTGGGGCTGGAGACTCTTCCCAGGTGGACTCCATCTATCTGTGAAACTGAGTTAGATAGTAGGTGAGAACCATGCCAAGTGACCTTATACTCAGATTCATGTGTTAGTGACCTAGTTTTGTGACCCCAGCCATATGACCTCCTGAGGGCGTGACTGCCAAGGGTTCTGACCCCAGGCCTCAGTTTTAGCTTCCATACAATGGGTTGGGATTCTCTGCCAGTGCAGAACAGGTGGCGACCAGGTTTCCCACGTTGTCTCCAACACCTGAGAGTGCCACGCCTGTTTTGCTGCAGTTAAGCCTCAGCTTCCTCACGTGCTCTAACCCAGGTAACTAGGCATGTTATCCTGAGAGCAATAGGTTTCAATTTCCCCCGTGCCATAAAGAGGCTGAATGCACCCCAATTTTCCCTTTCTGTCCAATGTTGTGTTGCCCCACCTTCGTTTCCCCCAGGTAGTAGCCAAGGAGCCGTGCCTCAGTTTCCCCGCCTGTGCCTTCTGAGGCCGGCCTCAGCTCTCTGCCCCCTCCCCCTGCCTGCAGGCCGGCACCGCCGCCATGATGTGCGAGGTGATGCCCACCATCAGCGAGGATGGCCGGCGGGGCTCGGCGCTGGGCCCGGACGAGGCGGGCGGCGAGCTGGAGCGCCTCATGGTCACGATGCTCACGGAGCGCGAGCGGCTGCTGGAGACGCTGCGCGAGGCGCAGGACGGGCTCGCGACGGCGCAGCTGCGGCTGCGCGAGCTCGGCCACGAGAAGGACTCGCTGCAGCGCCAGCTCAGCATCGCGCTGCCCCAGGTCTGGGCGGGGCCGGGGGCGGGGCCCGAGGGAGGCGGGGTCTCGACCAGTGAGGGCGCCCGTGGGGCGGTCCGGAAGGGGCGGGGCTTGGTGCGCCGGAGGGGAGGAGACTTTCCTTGATGGGCGGGGCTGAAGCGGCATGAAAGGGGAGGTGGGGCTTGGCAGAGAGAGGCGTGGCCTGCAGCCTCCATATGCCTTGGAATGAGAGACTGATCAGGTTGTCCCAATGCTGCTCACACCCGGACAGGAGTTTGCAGCTCTGACTAAGGAACTAAACTTATGTCGAGAGCAGCTGCTGGAGCGGGAGGAAGAGATTGCAGAGCTGAAGGCAGAGCGGAACAACACGCGGGTAAGTGGTGCTGAGAGCGGGCCTAGGTCAGGTGGGTGAGCCCAAATTTGCCACCTGACGCATCTTTTTTCGGATTTATCTCCCCTTGGATGCTGCCCCACCTCTGGTCCTGTTCCTTCCTTCATGTCTCCTCTATCTCCCTGGACACCATCTCTAAATCCTCCTGACTTGCTTATCTCATTACCCTCTTCGTGGACTCCACTTCTTTGAACTGCTCCTCCTTGACCTTCCTTACCCAACACCCTACTCCTTTTTAAAAACAAACAAACAAACAAACAAACACCAACCCACCACCACCACAACAAAACCCAACCCTATTCTTTAACCCTGTTTTGTGTGTGTGTGTGTGTGTGTGTGTGTGTGTGTAATCGGATCTGAGCGGTACAAGAGGAGATTGTCCCTCCTCCAGAAGAGCATCTGGTGGATTCGAACCGCTCATCTTTGGGATTGCAGGGCTGCTTCTTGCCACTAACTCTATTTTTTAAAACCTTATTCTTGTAGCTCCTCCTCGAACACCTAGAATGTCTGGTGTCCAGGCACGAAAGGTCACTGCGCATGACTGTGGTGAAGCGTCAAGCACAGTCCCCTGGCGGGGTCTCCTCCGAGGTGGAGGTGCTCAAGGCTTTGAAATCCCTCTTCGAGCACCACAAGGCCCTGGATGAGAAGGTGTGAGGCCTGGAATAGGAAGCGTGCAGAAGGAAAACCCTTCATTGGCTGGGGCTTTCCCGAGTGGGAGGGTCTCTGGCTGTGATTGGCTGGAGCTGTCCAGCATGGGAGGGATTCTGGCTTGGTTGGCTTGAGCTATGGGGTGGGAGGTTGGGAGGGATTCTGTCCCTGATTGGCTAGTGCTGTCCTTGAATGAATGAGATTCTGGCTGTGGTTGGCTGGACCTGGAAGGAATTCTAGCTGTGATTGGTTAGGGCTATATTGAATGAACGCAAATCTATGATTGACTAGAGGTGCCTATTGTGAGAAGAGTGTTGAAGGTGATGGAAACAGGACATTGTAGCAGCGGTTTAAATAGTGGTTCATACAGCAGTAGATGGACCTTGTCACCTTTTAGGGCGTATGCCGTGCCCCTCTAAGTGAATATGGAGGTTCTACATCCCTAAGGGGGGGGGGAAGAAAAAAGAAACAGGACAAACAGTGGGACCTGACCGGTTAATAATAAAAAAGAACTAGTGTGGGATATCAGCATGTGGGACTGCCTACGGGGTCCTGTTTTAACCTGTGAGGTAGCTGTTTGGGGTGCTCAGACCAATCAGACCTGTCTCAGCGTTCTGGGTCACAGTCAGCTGTCCTAGATTGGCTCCGATCTCAACCTGACACCTGTCGCGCTCCCATTTCTTAGGTCCGTGAGCGGCTGCGGATGGCGTTGGAGCGGGTAGCTGTGCTAGAGGAAGAATTGGAGCTGAGCAATCAAGAGGTGGGGGGCGGTGGCCAAAAAGGGGATTGAGCCAATAGGGGTGGGGTTAAGGAGGTACCCGTGGGGCAAGATCTAGGACTGAAGGGGGCTTGCAAGAGAATCAGTTGAGGGCAGGGCTAGGGAAGAGAAGGAGTGGGGTTGGAGACATCCAGTGGGATTACAGAGAAGGAACTCATTAGGCAAGAGTAAGGGGAGAATCAGTGACAGACCAAAAGGAATAATCAATGGATGGATGAATCAAAGGAAAGTGTGATTGGATGAGGGAAGGCAGGGATCAAGAAGAAACCGCAAAAGGATAAAGGGGAATTTAGCTAAGGCTACATATCTACAAGAGATAATGGGGGCACCACCAGGGAGAACGCATGTGGGTATGTTTATGAGTAGACCCTGGGGTGTGACTCCAGCACATACAGATACAGCTCAGAAGGAGGCATTCTCTATCAGAAATCTGATGTCCAAGCTAAATGGATCTTAGGGTTCCCAGAGCCTGCTTCCCCTGAATCCCCCTCTGTTTTCTCAGACTCTGAACCTTCGAGAGCAGATGTCCAGAAGGCGCTCAGGGCTGGAGGAGGGCGGCAAGGATGGAGACGGGCAGGTGAGAGAGGTGGAAAGCCTCCTTTCCTGCATCTTACTGCCCCCCATGTCTGTGACCTCTGCTCCACGCAGTGACTGTGTGTTGGCCCTTTCCAAGTTCGACCCTCACTGACTCTACGGTCCCTGACTTTTGATTTCTGATTCATGTCACCTACCTAGTTCTATAACTCACCCTGACCTGTGGGAATTCCGTTCTACCCACACCCTGCCTGTTAGTTACCGTTGAGTTTATTCCTGCACTTGGCCACCCCAAGTGCAAAGTAGAACCAACCTTCTGGCCTTCTCTTTGCATTTCTCCCGTTCTGTGTCCTGACCTTTCCTCCCTCATCGCCCTTACTCCAGACCCTTGCTAATGGCCTGGGGCCTGGCGGGGACTCGAACCGGCGCACTGCCGAACTGGAGGAGGCGCTGGAGCGGCAGCGAGCGGAGGTGTGCCAGCTGCGGGAACGCCTGGCGGTGTTGTGCCGCCAGATGAGCCAGCTGGAGGAGGAGCTGGGCACCGCCCACCGTGAGCTGGGTAAGGCCGAGGAAGCGAACACCAAGCTGCAGCGGGACCTCAAGGAGGTGAGGCCGGAGCCCCTGGCGGGCTGCCTTCTGCCCCTCCCCTGAGTCCTATCCCCCCCTTTGCCCAGCGTCACAGAGCTCATGAATGTTGGAGCTGGATTCAGTCCACAGCTTTGTGTTGGAATCTTTTCCCCTGAGAGCCTTAGTTGTCTGACCTGTAAAATGGGTTTCTGGTCTGTTGTCAAAGAGTTGATATTTAGCACATGTAGGTATGTACATTCTTCTAGGTCAAATATTCTTCCAGGTGGTGTATATAGCACTGCTCTGTCGATTTGCTGTACAGAGGTAACTTGTGGTGGTTGTGAAGCTGAACACTGTGACCCTGATGTGCCAGATACGATATTGGTCACCCGTGGCGGACAGTGTTTGGTGGAGCTCCCCGATTAAAACAAATTGGAAGCAGGAGTGACATCCACTTCTGAAACAGCTTGCCTCTGGAAACTCTCTGAACTTGGAGAAATGAAGAAAGTTCATAGGGTTGCTATGAGTCGCCAAGGACTCGATGGCATGTAACAACAACAACAGGTAGTTACTTTCTGGTCAGGTCAATACTTATGTTATCCTTGGGACAATTCTTGGCCTTTAGGTTGAATTCTTCTATCTGTATTTCACTTCTTGATATTAACTTTCAAGCAGCAGGCACTGCTGGGAAATGTGGACCCTGGATTCTTTCTTTTTTTTTTTTAATTTATTTTTTAAATTATTTTGTGTGTGTACCATCAAATCAGATCTGACTGGTATAGGAGGAGATTGTTCCTCCTTCTCCAGCAGAGCATCGGGTGGATTCGAACCATGTGCCTCTGGGATTGCAGTGCAGCTTCTTGCCACTAGGCCACCAGAGCTTCCTTGGATTATTTCTTTGATTTTTTTAACTTTTTATTGTGATTTGGATGAAAGCTGACAGAGCAAATTAGTTTTCCATTCAACAGTTCATACATACTATGTTACCTGACATTGATCCCAGTCCCCACAGTGTAACAGCACTCTTCCCACTTTGTCCCTGTGTTTCCCGTTTCCATCAATCCTTCTGTCCTCTGAACTTTGTTGTCTGTCGTTAGGTGCCAACGACTCATATTTATCCCTTGGTACCAAAAACTTACCCTGTCCTGTGCCATCCTGACAATCTCTGTTTTGCTTGAACCCATTGTTGTAGTCATGGGAGGAAATTCATCTCATTGAGGGTCTATCCCTGGGACAGATGTTGCCCCTTTAATCTCATGGGCTGATTGTTCTAAGGAATGAATGTCTTTCTGGTGTTGGTGATCGCATTATAGGCCTGTGTTTTGTTTGGATGGATTTTGGTGCATGACAGTGATTTACTAATGAAGGATGACTAATGACCATAGTCTTGAAGGTTCCAAGAGGCTCTTGGATTCAAGAGGGAGGACAGTGGATGAGGAAAAAGAGCCAGCATGTATTTCACATCATCTACCAGGGCTTTCGCCTCGGATTTCAGGCCCTGGACTTCCCCGGGGGCTGCTGGGAAGTGTGTTCCTACCACATGGGTTCCCAGATGGGAGCCCCTCCCATGGGATTCTAAGGCGTTGTTTCCCAGATGGAAGGGAACTTTGTCCCCAGGAGACCCTAGGATACTTGTTTCCGTGATTGCAAGCATGGTCTGCACCAGAAGTTGCTGGAAAATATAAGAAATGGATTTTGAATCTTTGCATTTTCAATTGTTGAACAATTGAAAACATGTAGCAAGTCCACAACTTCTCCAGGTGCATGCATCCCTCAGATCCGGTTCAGTTCCAGAACCCCCACAATAAAAGCCGTGTCTCAAGATTGGTGCCATTTTTCCAACAGCAATCTTGAGACACGACTGCCACAAATTTTCAGGGAGTAAAAAGTGAAATATCGGCGCTTTGTAATAAAGCCAAGCACATTCTGTAGAAACGCCATTTGATGCAGCAATCTCACAACTAGGGGTACATCCCTAAGAAATAAGAGCCACAACACTAGGGGAGCTCTGGTGGCCTAGTGGCAAGGTGCTGCAACTACAATCCCAGAGGCGCACGGTTCAAATCCACCAGATGCTCTGCTGGGGAAGGAGGGACAATCTCCTCCTGTACCAGTCAGATCTGATTTGATGGTACACTCACACACACAAGTAATAAAATAAAAATAAAAAAAAAAGAGCCACAACACTAACCCACATTCATGTTTGTCGCAGCATTGTTTGCAGTAGCAAAAAGCTGGGAACAGCCTAAGTGTTCTAACAATGACAAATGAGTAAAGAAAAACTGTGGTGCATTCACACAGTGGAGTGTTACTAAAAAGCAATCAGGAATTCATGAAATATCACACAACACGGATGAATGTGGGACAGATTATGTATGCTGAGAGACATACGTCAGTTACAGAAGGATGATGATGATGTAAGAACACTAAAATGAAAAGCTAAGGAAAGGTTTACACATAGATAGAATCTGTCTTGGAGACTTAACCAAGATTGTATTGTATATTTTTTTTAATTTTTATTATTTTTTGTGTGTGTACCATCAAATCAGATCTGACTGGTACAGGAGGATATTGCTCCTCCTCCTCCGGCAGAGCATCTGGTGGATTTGAACCGTGTGCCTCTGGGATTGCAGTGCAGCTTCTTGCCACGAGGCCACCAGAGCTCCCCTGTATTGTATATTTTTTTAAGGAAATTGGAATACTATAAAACCAAGTATGCCTGTAAGTCAGCGATATTGATTACATTTCCCCCCCCTTTTTTTGGTGTGTACCGTCAGATCTGACTGGTACAGGAGGAGATTGTCCCTCCTTCCCTGGCAGAGCATCTGGTGGATTTGAACCGTGCGCCTCTGGGATTGCAGTGCAGCTTCTTGCCACTAGGTCACCAGATGATTACATTTTTTAAATCATGCCAGCTCTCATCCTCCTTTTTTGAAGTTTTCCTTTTTTTTAAATTTTCCTTGTTAACATAGACTTGTTGCCCTTAAACACCTGATATTTTAAGTTGCTATTGTCAACTTGATCCCGATATATGATGTATTCCTTATAATTAAGCTAAGCTCTTATTTGATTTAAAGAAAACTTCTTTAAAGGATATGTTTCTGGCTTATTGTTTAAAGATCTCAGGGCAATAATATTAGGGTTGCAGAAACTCTAGATTTATTTTTTTACTTTTGTGTGTGTGTACCATCAAATTGCATCTGAGTGGTACAGGAGGAGATTGCCCCTCCTTCTCCAGAAGAGCATCTGGTGGATTCGAACCATGCGCCTCTGGGATTGCAGTGCAGCTTCTTGCCACTAGGCCACCAGAGCTCCCGGAAACTCTAGATTGTGTGAGAATATGTCATTTTGTTCTGCATTTCCCCCCCACTTTGATCAGGATTCTTCTATAGAATCCCAGATCAAAACATTCATTAGGGAACTCTGGTGGCCTAGCGTCAAGAAGCTGCACTGCAATCCCAGAGGTACGCGGTTTGAATCCACCAGATGCTCTGCTGGAGAAGGAGGGACAATCTCCTCCTGTACCAGTCAGATCTGATTTGACGGCACACGCACAAAAAATAATAAAATAAAATTTAAAAAATATTAAAACCAAAGCAAAACACAAAATCGTTCAGTAATGATAGTAATAGTACAACAACAATGGTAGTAGGGCACCATCCAATTCTTCTGATTTCATGACAAAGGAAGCAATTAGCCACATATCGCACCTCCTCCTTTCTTTCTAAGGCCTCAGGTTTTGAAAAGAGTGGAGAAAGTCTGTGGGATGCTAGGATTGTCTAAGTAGGCACTACCCCAAAACCATTTTAACTCAGAATTGGAAAGGGGCCTAAAGTTGACTGAACCTGGCAGCTTTTGGAGGTGTGGTACCACCTTTCTGACACCCAGATGGTAGGGGACTTCATTTCCCAGGGTACCTGGCAGTGGCTGTTCTGGGGTTCTAAGCCTAGGCTGCCCTAGAGACTTCTGGGAGCTGTGGTCCATATGGTCCTTGTCCTACCCCACAGGCCCTGGCACAGAGAGAGGACATGGAGGAGCGAATCACAACGTTAGAGAAGCGTTACCTGAGCGCCCAACGTGAAGCCACGTCTCTGCATGACGCTAACGATAAACTGGAGAATGAACTCGCCAGCAAGGAGTCACTGTACCGGCAGGTGGGGGCTCAGCCAGGAGGGGGTGACTGGGCAGGGAGGGGGCCACACTATCTGTGGCTCAGGTGACTTAATCTCGCCCCTTCACCTCTCTTACTCCTCAGAGCGAAGAGAAGAGCCGTCAGCTGGCTGAGTGGCTGGACGACGCCAAGCAGAAATTGCAGCAGACGCTGCAGAAGGCAGAAACCTTGCCTGAAATAGAGGCCCAGCTGGCCCAGCGCGTGGCCGCGCTCAACAAGGTGAGGGACCCTAGATGGGGTGGCATGGGAACTGGGTGGAGCCAGAATGACATGCCCAGTTTGGTGGTGCAGGGGAGGGGCCTGAAGGCCTGGGGGAGGAGCCTGGAGGCCTATGGGGGAGGAGCCTGGGCAGTGGAGGGGCTTGTGGGCCTGGAGGGGAGGAGCCTGGAGGCCTGCAGGGGAGGGGCTTGGGAGCCTGAAGGGGAGGAGCCTGGCTTGCAGGGGAGGAGTTTGGAGGGCTGCAGGGGAGGAGCTTGGAGGGCTGCAGGGGAGGAGCCTAAAGGCCTGTGGGGGAGGAGCCTGAAGGCTTTCAGGGGAGGAGCCTGGAGGCCTGCAGGGGAGGGGCCTGGAGGCCTGGAGGGGAGGAGCCTCAAGGCCTGAGGGAGAGGGGCCTGGAGGCCTGTAGGGGAGGGGCTTGGGGCAGCAGGGGAGGGGCTTGGGGGCCTGGAAGAGAGGAGCCTAAGTGCAGGGGAGGAGCCTGAAGGCTTCAGGGGCGTGGCCTCATGCCCGACTGTGAAGGAGGCAGGGCCTGAGTCCTGCTGGGGTAAAGCCATTTGCCTTATCTTTCATTCACTAGGCTGAAGAACGTCATGGAAACTTCGAGGAGCGGCTTCGACAACTGGAGGCCCAGTTGGAGGAGAAAAACCAGGAGCTGCAAAGGGTGAGGGGGTGGAGCTAGATGGGAAAGGGACGTGGCTAAAGGTCTGCAGAAGGGTGGGGCTTAGGGCTTGGGGTGGAGCTTAGACCCAGGGGGTGGAGCCTGTGGGCAGAAGCTGTGCGCTGGGCCACCTGAGCTTGAGCGCCCTGTCCTGCACCCCTTTGGGCAGGCTCGGCAGCGGGAAAAGATGAACGACGATCACAACAAGCGGCTCTCAGAGACTGTGGACAAGCTGCTGAGCGAATCCAACGAGCGCTTGCAGCTCCACCTCAAGGAGCGCATGGGGGCGCTGGAGGAGAAGGTGCGCCCCATCCTGGGACTCCCAGCACCCTCCTGAGATATCTCCACGCCTGGCCACCCCGATTCTACTGACTGCTCTACTGCAGAAACTATCTTTCAGTCTCAACACCCAATTTCAAGGCACCCACACCCTGGGTCCTTGAAGTTGCCCAACACTTCCAATCTTGACTCCTTGGCGATTACCCAAATGACAAATTCTGGGGTTCCCTAGGGATTTAGCACCCCAGAGGCACCTTTCACTTTAAAACATCGCTCTGCAGCTCCCCGTGTGTGTGCCTGTGTCATTTCCTGTAGGCTTCCCCCTCAGGCCTCTTTCTGTGAAGGATCTTGAACATACACACACACCCCCACACACCCTTGTCTCTGGGGCCGGTGCCTCCAGGCTCTGTCCCCTTACCTCCGTGTGTCCCTCGCAGAACTCACTAAGCGAGGAGATTGCCAACATGAAGAAGCTTCAGGATGAGCTCCTGCTTAACAAGGTAAAGCGTGCTTAGAAGTCAGGCAGGGGTCATGGTGGGCTGTTAGGAGTTGTTACGTGCCATCAAGTCAGTTCTAACTCAACACAACACTGGCCAGCCCTGCTCTGTCCTCACTGTGGGGCTGTGCTTGGGCCCAGTGTGGAAGCCACTGTGCCAGTCCATCACCTGGAGGGTCTTTCTCGGTTGAGCTGATCCACTAGTAGACATGATGTCCCGGCCTCTCCTGAGAAGCCAAAGGGTATGAGATAAGGTCTCATCATCTTTATTTCTAAGGAGCTTCCTAGCTTTCCCTCATCAAAGCCAGATTTGGCCGTTCTTTTTGGCAGTCCGTGGTATATAGTCCGTATGTTTCGCCAGCACCACAGTTGAAGAGGATGGTAGCTGACGTTAGAGTCAACGCTCTTCTTCTGGGGCTGTAGAATCTGACGCGATTCCTCCCCTGACCCCAGGAGCAGCTCCTGGCCGAGATGGAGAGGATGCAGATGGAGATTGACCAGTTGAGGGGAAGGCCCCCATCTTCCTACTCCAGGTGACAGAAGCCCCCTTGCCCCAGCATGGAACCCTCAAGGCCAAGCTCATTCCTTCCAGTCGTTCTCCTAGTTTTCCATCTTCATTTCTTGTCTTCCTCCATATCTCCCTCTTACTTTGACCCTAGACTTCATGACCTGTGACTTTTGACCCTTTTCTCTGACCTTTAACATTAGATCCCTCTCCCAATCTTCTGACACCCAGGACCTTCCCCATTTTCCTGACCCACTGGCCCCTCACTGCCCTCCTCGTGTCCACAGGTCTCTCCCTGGCAGTGCCCTGGAGCTCCGTTATTCCCAGGCCCCCACATTGCCTTCTGGTGCCCACCTGGACCCCTATGGGGCTGGCAGTGGTCGAGCAGGCAAGAGGGGCCGCTGGTCAGGGGTCAAGGATGAACCTTCCAAGGTCAGCAACCATCCCTCTCTGGGGATTGGACTGAGCAGGGCTTGTGTGGGAAATGGGGCGAAAGAAGTGGAATTCTGGGAGGGGGCTGGGTCTAGAAGCAAGATCTCCTAGACCCACCCTGTCTTCTCTCCTCCCCCACCAACTCCATTGTCTGCATCTGCCCTGATATCTCTTCATGTGGATTTCCTGTTACTTGGTGAGACCCTTTGAAGAACGAGGAGGAGGGGGGAGAAATGTGATCTGGGGGGGCAGTGGGTGAGGTTCCAGAGTGTATAGGGTTGCTAGAAGGTGGAAGGGAGTGGACTGGGTCAAGGGAATTATTGGATAGAGTCATAAAGGTGGTCTTGGTTTGGAAAGATTATAAAGGGGTGTGTCAAGGAATGGAAATTGGGCTGAGATGACAAAAGTGTGGGGGCTGGGTCACACAGTGAGGCCAGTTCGTGTCAAGGGGTGTGGGTCAAGGTCAACCAAGACCAGTGTCAACCTCAGTTTCTCACTCAGGGCGTGTCCCTCTGTCCTCACAGACAGGAGTGGGAGCGGTCCGCCCCTGCCGGTTCCATACCACCTCCATTCCCTGGGGAACTGGATGGCTCAGATGAGGAGGAGGCAGAAGGGATGTTTGGCGCTGAGCTTCTGTCCCCCAGTGGACAGGCCGATGTGCAGACATTGGCCATCATGCTTCAGGAGCAGCTGGAGGCCATCAACAAAGAGATCAAGTAAGCAGTTGGCCCAGCCTGGCCCTGGCCTTGACATTGACCTCACAGTCCTCTGGCTCTGGAGACTGGTCTTAGCCTGAGCCCATTCCCCTTCCACCATCCTCAGGGCATTCTCTCCCAGACCTACACTCCTTCCCACATCCAGGAGTCACTCAGGATTCACCCAGAATTCCCCACGCATCATATTGGCCGTGGTTTCCTAGTACACCAAAGACTACACTTGAAATTACAAACTCAACCCAATACTTGAATAACTTTCCAACACGCTGTGGATATTATGGATTCAGACACCCATTACCCAGAATCTTCCAGCACACCTAGAAGCTCAACATCACACAACAAAATTCCCAGCCCCAAATGCCAAGAATCTCACCCTAAGAAAGCAAGAATCTCAACTCTTTCTACAAAGAGTATAAGAAGAAGAATCCTTAATGCATTAAGAATTCCCAACTGAGGGAGCTCTGGTGGCCTAGTGGCAAGAAGCTCCACTGCAATCCCAAAGGCACACGGTTCGAATCTCCACTGGAGAAGGAAGGGCAATCTCCTCCTGTACCAGTCGGATTTGATTGGATGGTACACAACAAGAAAAGAAAAAAAAAGAATTCCCAACTGCCATAAAGTCTTCTCTTGAATCACTAACAACCACTCTACTTAATAATTCTCCTCTAAGACCACATTCTCCATGTAACCCCAGCAAATATACCAACACAAAGACTATCTCCATTCGAACACTTGCTGACTTGATATATCACCTCTCTCAGACCAAATCATCTCAAGTCCTATTTCTTCAGAGCTTCAGATCTTATCCGATCATATGTGCTTGCTCTTAGAGTGCTTGTAAGGAGAAGGAAGTCAACCTCTTATCTGTTATAATGCAATCCCTTTATGATTTCCTGAACCATTTTGGACTGGTAGAACCACATAGGCAAGCTCTGGTGGCCCAGTGGCAAAAAGCTGCACTGCAATCCCAGAGGTGCATGGTTCAAATCTCTTCTGGAGAAGGAGAGACTGTCTCCTCCTGTGCAAGTCAGATCTGATTTGATAGTACACACAGAACCACCTAGAGCAGGCCCTGATCACTTTGACATTGCTACTCCCTCCATGACTTCCAGAGCCTCTTGTGACTCTTTGACACCCCTGGAGTCTCTTCATGAATCTGACAAGACCCTCTCACATCACTATGTCTTCCTCAGAGTTCCCACTGACTTTGGTTACCAAGACTTCCTGGCCTACTGCAATCCACAGCCAGCCTTTCTTTTCCCATTGTCGTCAGGCCCTATCTCATCCAGTTCCCCTACTTTCTCTCTTCAGGCTGATCCAAGAAGAGAAGGAGACAACAGAGCAGAGAGCAGAGGAGCTGGAGAGCCGGGTGTCTAGCTCTGGCCTGGACTCTCTAGGCCGATACAGAAGCAGCTGTTCGCTACCACCTTCCCTCACGACCTCCACCCTCGCCAGTCCCTCCCCTCCCAGCTCGGGCCACTCAACACCCCGTCTGGCACCCCCTAGCCCTGCTCGTGAGGGCACTGACAAGGCTGTGAGTGTTCTCAAAGTCTTTCCAGTCTGGGGTAGGGAAGGTCAGGGGAAAAAAAAAAGGCTTCCCAACAAATAGCAATAATAAACCCTTACACCACAGTGGTTTTCAGATGAGATTGGGCGCGTTCTGGGTGGTACGGCCGTAGACACCAAGTGGTTTTCAAATGCAACTCTAGCTTTCCCTAAAGGTGCAACTCAAAGGGGAGGGTGAGTTCGTGCCTGATCTCTAATTCTGTTGATTTAAACATAGATTTCCTGTTTCCAGAATCTGTACCTCAGACCTTGAGGTTAGGCAGATCCCACTTCTGACACCAGAAGTTAAAGACACTAAATATGAACTTGCCAAGCTCTAAGATTTGACGTTCATTGCTTTGAGTTTTCAGCAGTTTGACCTCATTTGATCAAGTCTACCTGCAGAGATGATTTTCCAAACCAGTGGCATCTCAGAGAGAACCTGAGTTGTCATTCCAACATGTTCCCTCCGACTGAAACCACCTTCTCTGCCTTTTCTGTCCGCAGAATCATGTTCCCAAGGAGGAAGCTGGGGCTCCACGCGGAGAAGGACCAGCCATTCCAGGAGACACCCCACCTCCCACCCCCCGTTCTGCCCGTCTTGAAAGAATGACCCAGGCCTTGGCACTCCAGGCCGGGTCCCTGGAAGATGGGGGACCCTCACGGGGAAGGTAGGCAGGGACAAGGAGTGGGGACAGGGAGGAACTAGTTGGAGAGTGTGACAGAGGTGTGGACAAGGACTTGGGAGGATGGGATCAACTTTCATATTATCTTTCTTATCCAGTGAGGGCACCCAGGATTCTCTGCACAAAGCCCCCAAAAAGAAGAGCATCAAGTCATCCATAGGTCGTCTCTTTGGTAAGAAAGAGAAGGGGCGCATGGGACCACCAGGCCGGGACAGCTCTTCTCTGGGTGAGGATCCAGATTCTCTCC
>NW_006399986.1:3792116-3811039 GCF_000299155.1 Elephantulus edwardii | reverse complement strand
ATCGAGGGTCTTCCTCTTCTGCGCTGTCTCTCCACCCTCCCAAGCATGATGTCCCTCTCCAAGGACTGGTCCCTCCTTGTAACATGACCAAAGTATGTCAGACAAAGCTTCAGAATCCTTGCCTCCAAGGAGCAGCCCGGCCCTAGACAGCTGTTAAACATTCACACCACTGCCACTCCTTAAGGCCAGGCCAGAAATCCAGCCTTGCTTTTGAGAGGTCTCCATTTCATTATTTTGGGTAGGGACTTTATCACTCCTTTGATACGGTCTTATTCACTACTCCCATGGGAGACTCTCTTTCTCTCTTCTTGGAATCCTTCCCATCACCCCCAGTCATAAAAGAATCTGTCTCTTTCTTGAAAACTTCACATTTTTACCTCTTTTTACCTCCTAGCTGGAACCCCCTCAGATGAAACACTGGCCACTGACCCTCTGGGCTTAGCCAAGCTGACAGGCCCAGGGGACAAGGACCGAAGGAACAAGAGGAAGTGAGTGTGTGTGTGTCCCCGTCCATGCGTCTATGTCCATGTGTGTTTATGTCTGAAAATGATTCTTACAGAATCCTGGGAAGATCTAGCTAACATCTTGAACTTTGCCTGGGAATCTGGAAACTTCTAGCATTTTTCTTTTGTATGTTGTAAGGAGAGACCGGTCCTTGGAGAGGGACATCATGCTTGGGAGGGTGGAGGGATAGCGCGAAGGGGAAGGCCCTCTATGAGGTGGATTGATTCAGTGACTGGGATAATTGGGATGGGAGTGTCAGAGACAGTGCGACTGGCACAGAACAGAGCAGTTTAGGGCTGTTGTACATAGGGTCGCTATGAGTCGCAAGCGACTAGACGGCACATAAGAACAACAACATCTTGATGGGGAAAAAAAGATTAATTCTGTGAATATGTTTTCCATGTTCATTTAAAATGATGGGTGTGGGGAAAAGGGGGTTATTCAAAAAGACTGGAGGTCTCCATCCCCAGCGGACCCGGCCTTCCTCTCTCCCTTGCTCCAGGCACGAACTCTTGGAAGAGGCCTGCCGCCAGGGCCTGCCCTTTGCTGCCTGGGATGGGCCCACTGTAGTTTCCTGGCTTGAGGTACCAGGGTCCCGAAAATATGCTCTTGATTCTCAGCCCTTCTGACAACTTCATGTAGAGGGGCTGCCCTGGTCAACCCAGCACCATCTGCCTTTCCTGGAAGTAGGGGCAGCAGGGGACTTGAGAGGGGTCAGACTTCCGGTCCATCTATCTAAATCTAAATAGCTTCCCTTTCTCTCCTCTCTCTCCACATCCACACTCTGCTTCCCTGGCTCTTCCCACTTTGGCCCCTGCTCTCCTGCTATCTCTCTGTATCCTCATCTTTCCCCACGTCCCTTCCCCTCTTTCCTCTTTTCCTTCCCATGTCCTTTGCTTCTTTCTCTCCCCATCGCTGCCTCTCATCTGCCCGCCCTTTCTGTCTCTTGCCATCTCTCACTTTCGCCCTCGGTCTCTTTCTTCCTTGTTCACCTTGTGCCTGTCGCTGGCTCTCTTGTCTTTCTGCTTCTTCTCATTGCTGTCTTTCCCATATGCCTTTTTCTCCCCCCGACCTTCCTCTGCCCTCACCCCACTTTGTCTCCGCCTCCCTCTCCTGTCTGTCTCTCCTCCCTGTGGTCCAGCTGTGGGTGGGCATGCCCGCGTGGTATGTGGCCGCCTGTCGGGCCAACGTCAAGAGTGGTGCCATCATGGCCAACCTGTCGGACACCGAGATCCAGAGGGAGATTGGCATCAGCAACCCACTGCACCGGCTCAAGCTGCGCCTGGCCATCCAGGAGATGGTCTCGCTGACCTCGCCCTCGGCCCCTGCCTCCTCCCGCACGGTGAGTGCCCGGAGGCCAATCCCAGCCCTTGCTGCTTAGGCCCCGCCTCTTGTCCACAAACTGGCCAATCCTGGGCCTGCTCCCTTCAGCCCTTGGTTCTCACCTGCATTTCTGCGGAGAAGGGGACGGAGGTTGTGGGGGTGGGCTCTCCCTGCCTCCCCTCAGCCCTCATCTGTGCTCCCACCTGGCAGCCTAGGACTGCAAAGAGCATTGGCTCGCCCGTTGGAGAATAAAAATCAAATCCCAGGATGCATCACCTTTGGCACCTCGCCCCAGGGCCTTTGTACTTGCTGTTCTCTTTGCTTGAGTCACTCTTTCTGTTTCCCCTTGTCCGAGCTCCTCATTCTTGATGTCTCAGCTCAGATGTCACCATCTCCAAGAGGCCTGAACCAATTCAGCCCCTTCCCTCCTGCTTTCTCCAGCACAGTATCATATTGTAATTTTTCCTCATAGGATTTTTTTAAAAAAATAATCTTTATGCTTCAATTATTTTTTTAAAGAAAAAAATTCCTTCATTAGTATACAATTCCCACGTCCCTTCCCCCCACCCCTATGCTTCAATTCTTAAGTGAAATTTGAAACCTTAGGAAATGAATGTTTTTTAAAAGCCTAAAAAAGAAAAAATCCAAAACCCAAGCTGCTTGCCCTCGTGGATTCTAACTCAGAGCGACTTTATGCATGTGAGAGCAGAACTATGCTCTGTGGGGTTTGCGTTGGCTGATTATGTCTAAAAAGATTGCCAGGCCGTTCTTCCGTGGCACCTCCGGTTGGTCTTGAACGTCCAACCTTAAGGTTCGCCTTTGCGAGCAAGCTAACCATTTGCACCACCACCAGGCTACAAAACTGGGAGTGTGCGCTCTCATGGCTTAGTTCCTAGCTAACAAAAAGGCCATGCGTCTCTGATGGTTTTAATCCAGCAGCTGCTCTGTAGGAAAAAGACAGACAGTGTCCTTCTGTTGAGATTCATAGCCTCTATAACCCGCTGGAGGGTGGCCATGAAACCCTGTGGAGCGGGCTTATATATTTGACTGCACATCTGGTCACTACGAGGTGATCATTATGAGGTGGTATTGACAGAGGGCCACTGGTTTAGCATTTATGGGTTTGTGTGTGTGTGTGTGTGTGTGTGTATCTGCAGCACTGGAAATTATTTTGCAGGCATCATGACAGGTTGTTGTTGTGGGCTGTTGAGTCAGAACTTACCCAGAACTGACCCTCCAGCGGTTTTCAGGGGCAGTAAATCGCACAGGAGAAGATGACCCAGTTCCTTTCACAGAGCACCTGTCACATTTGAACCATATCTTCAGGTTGATCCCACAACCTCTTACCACTGAGCCGAAACCCTCCTCCACCCCAGGGTTTTCCTTGCCCTGTTCTGTCTATGACCGATTTCTCTGAAGCTTTGAGGGTTCGAGTCGTTAAGATCCCTCTGGGCAAACTTTGTCCCGTAAGCATTTCGTGACAAGTTAGTCCTCCAAATTACCACAGCAGGCATCTTCTAAAAATAGGAACGTTCTCCTCCAGAGTGCCCATACTGCTGTTATCACACCTAAGAACATAAATGTTATTCTTAACTTCCGCTACACTCAGTCTATATTCAGATTTTTTCTCCAAACCCAACTCCGAATATGCCCAACTCCCAAGCTCATGTTCTCGTGTGTGTGTGTGTGTGTGTGTGTGTGTGTGTTGAGAGAGAGAGAGAGAGATGCAATTTAGGTGCTCAGTAAATGATAATTCCTTTTCTTTCTGGCACTGTTTGGTGAACAGTAGCCACCCTTTCTGAGTTAGAAAGTAGATAGAGTCATTATTGGAAGTTGTAGGCCTCCAACGCTTGCTTCTTTCGTGACCCAGAAACCTCTCTCTTCTCCTTGATAACATTCCCTGCCCCTCAGTCCACAGGGAACGTGTGGATGACGCACGAGGAGATGGAGTCCCTCACGGCCACGACCAAGCCTGTGAGTGCCCCTGGCCAGTGGCCTTGGGAGTGGTACTAACTCCTTCTGGGGGTTGGGGGGTGGAGACTGAGCCTGTAGCTGTCTGTCTGTCTGTCTATCCCTCCCTCCCTTCCATCTTCCTTTGCCTGTCCCGTAACCCACCCCTTCTCTCCCCTCTTCCCACTAACGGGTCAGGAGACCAAGGAGATCAGCTGGGAGCAGGTAGGGGGCGCGGGGCGGGGCATGGGCGCATGTACAGGTTGTGCATGCTGCATGAACACCCCTCTTTCTCCAAGCGCCCCTACCCTTGCTGGAACACCCCATCATCACTGCCAGGGGGGTGCTGCAGCTCTGAAGTGTTTCATTGTAGTGGGTGCGCACTCATTTGAACACGTGTTTGTATGTGAGTGTGTGTGTGTGTGTGTGTGTAAGGCCGGACTGTTCTATTGTTAGCCTGGTGCACTCACTATTGTCGGGGGTCGGGGCTCCAGGTGCTATTCCACTGCTGTCACTAGAGGGAGACGCTGAGAAAGTGTCTTGTGTTTTGGTTTTTCCCCCCCTTCATTCTTGTGCTCGGGAGAGTGGAAAATGTATCTCTCTATTCAAAAGAGCCCAGCAAGGGGGAGTGGAGTACTTAGCCTGAGAAGTTGGGGGAAAGGAGTCATGCTTTTTTTCTACTTAAGGCAGGGGCATGAAGTGAAGCAGAATAAAGGATTTTGGGTTCTTGATTATTGTCCTAGGCTGTTCACAGCGTTAAGCCAGTATTTTCAGGATATTGGAAGTGATGCACGGATCACTTAAGCTTCGTTGGCTCGGTCTTTGGGACAGGGTTTCTCAGATTTGAAAAGACAAGTACTCAAGTCACAATCGTAGGTCTGGGATGAGGCCTGGGATTCTGCAATTCCAGCAAGTTCCCAGTTAGGCTGAAATTGTGGGCTCAAGAACTACCCTAAAAAAAAAAAAAGAACTACCCTTTGTGGGAGAAAAAAAACCCAACATGATTCTGAAGGGCTAGGAAATGACTTCGGATTGGTCTATGGTTCTAAGCAGAGATTAGCTATCCTTCTGTTATGGGATGCAGTTATGCATTACTTGGGGGGGTGATTGGACTGTACCCCTTTCATGCCTTTATGGGAGGGCCTGACCCCCTCCCCACCTGCCCATGGCCTCAGATCCTGGCATATGGCGACATGAACCACGAGTGGGTGGGGAACGACTGGCTGCCCAGCCTAGGGCTTCCCCAGTACCGCAGCTACTTCATGGAGTCGTTGGTGGATGCCCGCATGCTAGATCATCTTAACAAGAAGGAACTCCGGGGCCAACTCAAGATGGTGGACAGCTTCCACAGGTAGGGGCTGCTTGGCCAGTGGGAGTAGCTCTCAGAAAAGCCCACCTCTAGAGAGTTTTCAGCCAATGGGAGTGATGGATGGGAAATCTTTGCTCTTGGAGCCTGGGTTCTCAGGAAATCTTGTCTGTGTACCTAACACCAACCAGTAACAATGATCAATTAGGTATGGTTCCTAGCCAGAGAAAACTTGGTTGACTGACAGCACATGCTCTTCAGGTTAGTCAGTTGCAGTTGCTTGTTGCAAATGTCCCACCTCCTGAGAAGGTCCTCAATAGATCTGACCCAGTGGGGACACCAGAGTCAATGCTCCAAGGCCCAGTAGGAGAGACAGCCACTCGGGTTGGGGAGGTTCCTCTAAGACTCCACATTCCCTTCTGCTCAGGGTGAGCCTACACTATGGGATCATGTGCCTAAAACGGCTCAACTATGACCGGAAGGACCTGGAGCGGAGGCGGGAAGAAAGCCAGACCCAGATCCGAGGTCAGCACAAGAGTAGGAGGCCCTCTGGGAGCCAGGAGGGAGGGTTTTGGGGAAGGGCTTGAGGAGGGATTTATTAGAAGTGGCTCAAATACAAATGAAAGAAAAGGGGGGCGGGAACGAAAGGGGGATGGCCAGAAAAGCAGAGATGGGGTTCGAGACACTGCCAGGTCACAGTAGGGTCTGAGTTTTAAGTCCCTTCCCTTCCTAGACGTGATGGTGTGGTCCAATGAGCGGGTCATGGGTTGGGTGTCCGGCCTGGGCCTGAAGGAATTCGCCACGAACCTCACGGAGAGCGGGGTGCATGGGGCGCTGCTCGCCCTGGACGAGACCTTCGACTATTCCGACCTGGCCTTGCTCCTGCAAATCCCCACGCAAAACGCGCAGGTGAGCTGCTCGGGCCCAGGGCGTGCTGGCATCCCCCCCTCTGGAAGACTGTGACCCCCAACCCCGCTCTGTCTCTCCAGGCCAGGCAGCTCCTAGAGAAAGAATTCAGCAACCTCATCTCTTTGGGCACAGACAGGCGGCTGGACGAGGTGAGCGTGGCCGCTTGGCTCAGGTGGCTCCTCGGGGAACAGATGCGGCCTTGATTGGTGGATTCCAGCTTGGGGGCGGACCCGAGGAGGGTCGGGGCGGGGCTGCGAGGCCCCGTGACCAGGGGAGGGGCGGGGCCACGGTGAAGTGGGTGGGGCCTCCGCTGTGTCACGTTCCTTCACCCACTGCCTGGCCCTTGTACCTAGGACAGCGCCAAGTCCTTCAGCCGCTCCCCTTCTTGGCGGAAGATGTTCAGAGAGAAGGACCTCCGAGGCGTAACCCCTGATTCAGCGGAGATGTTGCCCCCCAACTTCCGTTCCGCCGCAGCCGGAGCCCTGGGCTCGCCAGGGCTCCCTCTCCGCAAGTTGCAACCCGAAGGTGGGGGGAACTCTCAAATGAGGTAGTCCCTCTATTCCCTCCTCCCTCCAGGGTGTAAACCAGATAAACGCGATACAGAGTCCCCGTCTTCAAGTTTTTAAAGAACCTAGTCTTGCTCCCCGATCCATGACAAAGAGATTGTTTTCCATATCCTAGACTCCACACCCCCTTCCCAGGGTGGAAAATGGACTCTCCCAGTGCAACCTGGGCACCTTGGAAGGATCCATGGCTGCAGGGGAGGGAGGACTGTCATTAATGAAATCCTGGGCTAGTAGAGGCAGGGATTTGGAAGAGAAACGCTAGGGAGGGACTAGGATGAAGATGTTCCAGGCTGAACCCCTGCTCGCTCTCCGTCCAGGCCAGACTTCTGGGAGTTCCCGGGCGGATGGCGTCTCGGTCCGGACCTACTCCTGCTAGTGCAGGCCTCCAGGTGAGGACTGTTCTGGGCAGCCTGGGGCGGGGAAGGGGGATGCGGGGTGCCACGATGGATCTTCACTGCTCTACGCACTGCTCGGCATCAATGCAGGTGACCTCACTCGGATGGAAGACGCTTCCCGGGGCTGGGCTTTCCCCTCCAGCCCAGGATATGGTCTCGCCTGGGACTGCGGGGCGGGGGAAGCTTGCTGCGGACTGGACCATCTGTACAGACAAGCGGGGGGGGATGCTCTTCCCCGCCTCACAAATGGACTGGGCCTGGACCAAACCACACAAACTGGACTGAGGAGGGGGAAAGGAGGAGGGCAGAAAGAAGTCCCTCCCCGCGCGCAATTCCGCCTCCATGTTCTTGACTTTGTAATTTATTGATCAGTTTTCCGATGGGAGACGGCGCCCTTGCCCTGCTGGGGGTTGGGGAAGGGGGACGAGGCATCCCTTCCAGGCCGCATGCGGGGAGAGGCTACCCCTCCCCTTTGCCCTCCCCAGTTGCGGGGCCCAAGTCTTCCTTCTTCTTCCGAAAGGAGGGGAGGGGGGACTCGCTGCTACAAGCCTCGCCCCCTGTGCCATTTGGCCCCGCCCCGCCGCTTCCTGTCACTGAGCCCCCCGGGTCAGCTACGGGCGGGGTCCCCTCTCCCTCCCCCCGTGTCTCGTGTCCCCGGGGTTCCCCCCCCCCGTCCCCCGTGCTGTGGCCGTGTCCGTGCCCCTGGGGAAGGGGATGCAGTCTTGCGTTCCCCATTTCCCTCTGGCTCCGGGGTTTGCATGGGAGAATCCTCTTTCCAAGATGCCACTGGGCAACGTGGCGTGGGGAGACAGGGGAGGCTGAGGACGGCGGGGGAGCCCTCACCCCACCCCCCCGGCCCTCAGTCCTCCTCGTTGCCCCAGGCGTCACTCAGTGATCACGGGTAAAGAGAACTGTTTAAAAAAAAACCCACCCCGTGTTGACTTATTTATTTTGGTAGGAGAGTGAGGAAAGCAACTCCTTGGAGGACCCAAGGCCACCAGGCCCTCCCTCCCTCAGACCCAGGTCCCCCAGTCTCCACCCACATTCCCTGATGCCTTGAGAATCCACACCCCACGCCTGACAGGTTCCGAGGAGCACATTTATTCAGAGAAATACATATGGCTCCATAAAGGAATAGTTGGGCCGCTCAGCAGGGTCAAGGTTCAGGACTTTCCAGCATGTCCGCCAGGGCCCTGGAGAGAGAAAGCTAGGTCAGATAATGATGTGTCCAAAGCCAACCCCAGGGCATCTCATCACTTTACTGTTGGAACTAACTCATAGAGGGCCCTCCAGCGCTTTGGTAGCCGTAAATCACATGAAGAGACCAGGTCTTTGGGTTAGGTTCTCAGGTCCATAGGATTACGGCACCAGGGCTTCCTCTAGGGCGTCTAGACCTTTAACCCACCTATTTCATGGACAGGGTGCCAGAATTGTCCTATAAACCATAATGGATAGTGCCTTTCCAGTCCCCTGTGAAAAGTGCCTTACACATGCCCTGGTCATACACTTACTGGTACAAGGACGAAGAGAAATAGTCAACATAGCTTCCTGTGGGCGAGAAAAGTGAAATTTACAGGATATTCCTAGATGCAATCCAGAAACTACTTTTCCCTGGGTTTAGGATCAGGGATGGCTCCCTCCATTTTTTTAAATGTTATTTTTTTAATGAATTTATTTTTTTTGTCCACTCTTTTTTTTTTTCTGATTCCTCCCTCTCTCAGATTAAAAAAAAAAAAAAAATCTTAGAAGGCCCTACCCATGTCCCTTTATGGGGTGGTGTTGTTTTCCATTAGCCCCGCCCCTCAGCCCTCCATCACTTTCCCCACCTTGGTCTCAGCCAATCCCAAGGTCCCTTCCGCCCTGCCCACGCCTCCCCTGTTAGCCCCGCCCCACCAGTGCCCCTGGCCCCGCCCATGCCCACCTGGAGTGCAGACAGTTTCACAGACCAGAGGGCAGAGGTAGCAGAACTGGCAGTGCTGGGGGAACGGGGAGAGGGGGGGAGAGAGAGAGTGAGCGGCAGGGCGTGGTCAGGGGCGGAGTCAAGACAGGGTTGAGGTGAAAAACCCAGACAGCTGAAGTCAGGTCTGCAGGGAGAGGTTTAGGCTGGGCCATCAGGAAGCCTGGGTGGAGCCTTGTGTGTGTGTGTGTGTGTGTGTGTTGGGGGGTCTCACCTGGCACTGGTCACAGTGCTCGCCCATGTTCTCCTCATCGCAGTGACAATTCTCACATTCAGTGCACCGCTGTGGATAGGAGAAACGGGCTTAGACCCACCTCGTGGTGGCCTGGTGAGTAAGGAGTTGCCTTACCACCCAAGACAGGCAGTTCGAATCCACCAACTGCCCCTCCCCTCCGGAGAAAGATGGACAATCTCCTCCTAGCCTTTGACAACTCATTGGCGGGGTGTTGGGGGGGTTTCAGGCATGAGTCGATCCCGACTTCACTCAGAGTGGGGGCCAGCCCCTGCCCACTGGACAGTTCCTCAGACCCCTTTTATCATTACCTCCGACTCTTCCTCTGGGTGCCCTATCTCGAGATGACCCCACAGTGCCCAGTCACTGGGCTGAACCTGTTAGGCGCTCTCCTTACACCCCCCCCCCCCATCTTCACAGCCTGTCAGTCCCCAGCCCCTTCCTCCAGCTATTTCTCTGTCTTTCCCAAGGACCTCCCTCTCAGCCCTGGCTATGCCGTGACCACCACCCCAATGTGCTGGCCTCCATTGTTTCTCAGGAGCCAGAACTGCCCTTGCCCCTCCACTTGCTAGATCCTTCCATGACACCCTAGGACCTCGGGGACAAATTCTAGGGACAGATAGAATCTAGGTGGGAAACTTACATTGCAGAAGGAGCAGTAACCGCACAAGGACCCTGGCTGGTAGTTCCCATACTCCTGGGCCTCTGGTGGCCCTGTGGGGACAGAAGGTGCCAGTGACCAGGCTGCCACGCTCTTCCTCATCCCACCCAGCCGGGCCACCTCCTACCTGTGTCCTCACCACTCTCCTCCTCACTGGAAGCTCCTGCAGCCACCTCCCTACTGACCAGGGGGTTGGGAATGATGGTGAACGGAAGCTCATCTTCCTCCAGCCCTTCCTCCTCCTCCTCCTCCTCTTGGTGGTCTCTGCTCTGGGAGACTCCAACAGCAACTTTTTCTTCCACCCTTCCTTCCTTCTCCTCATCTTCCTCCTCCTGACTCTGGATGAGGCCATGACCTTCTTCCTCATCGTCTTCATCCTTCTGGTCCAAGCTGTCATGATGGGCACCTTCCTCTTCCTCCTCTGAAACATCCACATCTTCTTGGAAACCGTGGTCTTCTTCCTGGCCCTTTCCCTCATCAGAACCTCTCTTCCTTAAATGGCTTGTATCCTTCACCCCCAGATGCTCTGGGAGCTGGTGGCTAAGCCCCTCTTGGATGGACCCTCTGTGACCCCGCCCCTCCCCTTCATCTCCGGGGGGGCCTTCTCTGTGGCTGGGCGCCTGGTGACCAAGCTCTGCAGAGATCTCTTCCTCTTGGGGGACTTCATGATGGAGGTGACTCGGGGTTGGTCTTTTATACTTATCTGCGAAGTCCTCTTCCTCACTCTGGTGGCCTTGGTGTCTGAACTTGACTGTGACTGCCTCTTCCTCCTCCTCCTCCTCCTCTTCCTCCTCCTTGTCGTCTTCCTCCTCGGCTCCAGCTCCGCGGTGCGCATGACTGGGAACCTGGTGCCAGGGCTGCTGCGCGGACGCATCTTCCTCTTCCTGGTCTCTGTGGTCTTGGAGTTGGTGGCTAGCTGCGTGGTGATGGTGTCCATCCAAAGTGTCCTCATCAGCTGTGTTCCTGGGACCTCGGTGCCTGTGGGGCTGGTGTCCGTACTCCTCCTCCTCCTCCTCTTCCTCCTCCTCACCTTCATCTTCATCTTCTCGTCCGCGGGCTCGGTGCGTGTGGCTGGCAACGTGGTGATGGTGCTTCTCATCTGAGGTGTCTTCATCGTAGTCATTTAAATGAGCTCGGCGCCTGTGGACCTGGTGCCTGTACTCCTCCTCCTCTTCCTCCTCCTCACCTTCATCTTCATCTTCTCGTCCGCGGTCTCGGTGATTGTAACTGGCGTGGCGGTGGTGTTCATCTGAGACATCTTCCTCCTCTTCCTCCTCCTCCTCCTCCTCCCTGTGCGCACGGTGCCTGTGCTCTGTGGAGAGCCCTTCCTCATCTTCCTCCTCCTCCTCGTCTTCTCGCCGGCCTTGGTGCTTGTGTCTGGGAATGTGGTGCTGGTGCTCGGCTGAGGCTCCCTCCTCCTCTTCCTCATCCTGGCCGTGGCGCCCTGGAACCCGGTGGCTGGTGCCAGGATGGCGGTGCCCCTCTGAGACATCTTCTTCGTTGCCATTTCCATGGCCGTGGTGCCTGTGGGCTCGGTGCCTGTATTCTGTATCACCGTCATCATCATCATCATCGTCTCCTCCATGATGGACATGCTTGAGGCCCGGAGGGTGGTGCTCGTCAAAGGCGAGGTGCCCACGCTCAGCAGAGCCATCCACGCCCCCATTCCTGTGGCCTCTGTGCCCGTGGACCTGCCACACCTGCTCTGTGGACACATCTTCATCTGAGTTGTTCTCATGCCCACGCTCGTGGACTTGGGACCGGTGGCCATGGCCGTGGTGCCCGTGCTCGCTGGAGACCTCCTCCTCTTCCTCGTCGCTGGGGCTTCTGGGACTGTGAACACGATGCCCATTCTCTGTGGAAACGTCCCCGTTCCCATCTCGGTGGGCTCCGTCCCCATGGATGTGAGGACCCACCCTGGGGGACGTGTCCTCTGAGGACCCGGCTATGCCTGCGTTGTTGTTCCAGTTGCTAAGTCCCAGCATGGCCCCTCTCAGCTGCTGGGTCATGGCCGGGGGGAGGAGCAGGCTGGCCACGGCCACCCACAGGAGGGGAGTGTGCAACCATGACCCACGGTGGCCCATGGGGACGGAGGGGCAACAGCTTCTCCCAGCACTGGCTCTAGCTCCCCTGTGGCTCTTGGGTGGATATCGGGGTTCTTCTCTCCTTTAGGGCCAGCCTCTCCCAGTCTGCCTTCCTCTGGCCTTCTCTGCCCTGCTCTGAGGTCTCCTGAGCCCCCTGACCCCCCTCTGGTCCCTCCCTCCCTCCTCCTCAGCCAATAGGGTCTCTCCCCTCCCTTCTCTGTGTCTAAATTTACTCTCAGCCCTGAGTTATTCTGGGTCAGTCCTCCTCTGTCCCTCGTGCTCCCCCTCTCTCAGCTGGGGGTGGATGAGTGGGTAGGGGGGTCCCACCTGGGCCAGGGGAGGGGAGCCAGGGGACTTGACTTTGGACTGCCAACAAGCTTATATTCAGGAGCTGCAGAGATGAAGGTTAGACTTGTAGCTGTCAAGGCAGGGGCTCCTGGGGCACCTTGGAGGACAGGAGGGACATATCTGAGAGGAGGGACACCTGCATAGGAAGGGTGGGAGGTTTGGATTATGGGGTGTTTCCAACTGGAATGGGATCCTCTGGTGAGGGGTGGAAATGGAGCCCTGCCCCCCAGCACACGTTCCCATGGCCCACTCCCTGGAACTACGATCTGGGGGCTTGAGGGACAGCCAGGCCAGGGCTATAAATATGACAGGGGACAGGGACTCAGATTACAGAGCCACAGCTGTCCCTGTCAGAGAGCGCGCCTGGGGACAAGTGGCCCTGCCAGTCTCTCTGAATGTCAGGCTCTCCCTCCTCATCCTCCCTCTGAGACTCCACCCCTTTATGGCTGGATCTCCTCACTCTCCTGGATTCTGCCAGCCACCGTCCTGTGGTCCTCGCTCTGTGCCCAAATCCTCCGGGATTCTGTTGTCCTGTATCTCAGTCTCTCTGAGCCCTGTTCAAGTCTCTCCCCCTGTCTCTGGGTCCCTGTGCTTCCTGCTATTACTACCTCCCTCTCTGCATCTGTCCCCCTCCCCGGGTCTCTGTCTCCCCCTCTTTCTCTCTGGATTTCTGTCCCACTTTCTCTCTGGACCTCTGTCCGCTTCTGTCTCTTTGGACTTCTGTCCCCTGTTCTCTCTGCACCCCCTTTCTCTGGGTGTCTCTCTCCCCTCTGGGTCTCTGGATCTCTGTCCCCCCCTCTCTCTGGATCTCTGTTCCCCTTTATCTCTCTGGACTTCTGTCCCCTGTTCCCTCTGCACCCCCTTTCTCTGGGTGTCTGTCCCCCCTCTGGGTCTCTGGATGTCTGTTCCCCTCTCTGGGTATCTGTACCCCCTTTATCTGGATCTTTGTCCCCCCCAGTCTCTTCCATTCCCCCCGCCCCCGTCTCCATCTCCCTCTCTCTCTGGGTCTCTGTCCCCACCCTGGAACTCTGTCCCCCTCTCTCTCCGTGTCTCTTCCCTCTCTATCTGGGTCTCTGTCCCCACCCCTGGTCTCTGGATCTCTGTTTCCCTCTCTCTCTGGGTGTCTACAGCCCCTTTCTCTGGGTCTCTGTCCCCCTCTCTCTGGGTCTCTGTCCCCCTCTCTCTCTGGATCTCTGTCCCCATCTCTCTCTGAGTCTCTGTCCCTGTCTCTTCCCCCCTGAGTTTCTGTTCCTCCCTCAGGTCTCTGTCCTACTCTCTCTGGGTCTCTGCCACCTCCCCCCCCTGTTTCTCTCCACCCCATCTCTGGGTCTCTGTCCCCCCCTTTTGGTCTCTGTACCCCTTTCTCTGAATCTCTATCTCCCTCTCTCTCTCTGGGCCTCTGTGTGCCCCCCCCCTTTCTGGTCTCTCTGTCTACCTCTCTCTGCGTTCCTGTTCCCCTCTCTCTGGGTCTCTGTCCCGCTCTTGGGTTTCTGTCCCACTCTCTCTCTGGGTCTCTGTTCCACCCCCCATCTCTGTCCACCTCTCTGTATTCCTGTCCCTCTCCATCTCTGTACCCCTCTCTCTGGGTCTCTGTCCCCCTCCCGTCTGTCACCCGCTTTCTCTAGGTCTCTGTCCCCCCCCTCCCCTCCCCCGTTTCTGTCCGCCTTTTTCTGGGTCTCTGTCCACCCCTCTCTGTCTGGATCTCTGTTCCCCTCTCTCTGGGCCTCTGTCCCCCTCAGTCTCTGAGTCTCTGTCCCCCTCAGTCTCTGGGTCTCTGTCCCCCTCTCTCTCTGAGTCTCTGTCCCCCTCAGTCTCTGGGTCTCTGTTCCCCTCTCTCTGAGTCTCTTGCCCCCCTCAGTCTCTGAGTCTCTGTCCCCCTCAGTCTCTGGGTCTCTGTCCCCTTCTCTCAGCGTCTGTCTTTCCCTTTTCTAGTCTTTGTGGTGTAGTCTCCCCTTTCCCCGCCCCTTGCTCTACGCATCTCTGAGTCACCCCACCCCCCCCAGACGCCGCCCCGCCCCAGCCTGGCCTGGGAAGTGGCGGATCCGGTTTTCTCTGGGCGGGCCTGAGGAGGTTTGTGGGGGGATGTGGGGAGCCTGCAGATCTGCTCTGTTTTTGCCGTGGCAGCAGCATGGTGGTTCCTGAGAAAGAGCAGGTACAGTGGGACCCCGAGACTGAGCGAGCAGGGAGGGCGCCTGGCCCCTCATTCCTCTGTGAGGACGCAGGGGACCCTGGAATCTGACAGAGGAAGGAACTGGGGACCCCAATTTCCTGGGGATCCCAAATTTCTAGGTCCTTGAAGAAGGTTAAGAGGGCATTGAAGGCGGAGCCCCTGGTCTGTAAAGGGGGTCCCGGAGTAGAATATGGTTTGGATGACCCCGTGTACCGAGAGGACTCACTGGGTCCTTTCTCCCTACCCCTATTCTTGTCCCCAGAGCTGGATCCCCAAGATCTTCAAGAAGAAAGTCTGCACCACGTTCATCGTTGATCTGTCAGATCCGGGGTAAGGCGATCTCGCCCCTGACAAGGACCTGGGGGAGCGTCCGGGGCCTCTCCCACCGGCATGCTGTCGCTGTGGGCACTCCCAAAGGCGTTCCCTTCGGAATCATCCTCCTCGCTCGCTCCCGCTCCATTTGAGATTTTTGTAAATGGATTATTTCAAGTCGATCTCTCTCAGAGACCCTGTAGGATGTAGCAGAACTGCCCCATTGGGCATCAGAGGCTTTTTAAACCTTTGGGGGACTAGAGGGTCTCATCTCCCTCCTGCAGAACAAACAGCTGGTGGGTCAAACGGTGGTCTCAGTCAGCAGCCCAGCGATTAGAGGGTGCCAGCAGGACTCCTGCGGGGGGGGGGGCTGTGGGGACACCCCACCCCTGACTGGTACCAGTCCAGGGCTCTGCTTTTTCTGTCTTGCCTGAGCCTCTTCTGTGTCTCTGTCTTTTTAAAATTTTTTCTTTTATTTTATTATTCTCTGTGTGTGTACGGTCAAATCAGATCTGACTGATACAGGAGAAGATTGACTCTCCTTCTCCAGAATAACATCTGGTGGATTCGAGCCACATACCTCTAGGATTGCAGTGTAGCTTCTTGTCACTAGGCCACCAGAGCCCCTGTCTCTGTCTTTTTGTACTTGGTTCTGTCTGGGTCTTTCTTCCTTCCTTCCTTCCTTTTCCTTCCTTGGGAGCACTAGGGGTTTCAAGGTTCAAGTCCCACCCGTGCCACAAGCCGGGTTGACTTTGGGAAAATCCCTTCACCTCTCTGGGCCTCATTTGTTGTCAGGGTACGAGTACAGGCCCTACACCCCGGAATTGTTGGGAAAATGGAGCAAGTTGATGCATGTAAGTGTCTGGGCAGTACCTAGCACATAGGAGCAAGGCAAACCTAGTACCCTTCAGCGGATTCCAACTCACAGGGACCCTGTGGCCCAGGGTAGCACCACCCCAGAGGGGCTTCCAAGGCTGGAAATCGTTTTAGAAACACCTTACTGTATCCACCCCGGCCCCTCGCCCCCCACCCCAAAAGCTGCAGAATTGAAGCTGTCAACCCTTTGTCTGGGAGCTAAGCACTTGAACCACTGCATCACGAGGGCTTCCCAGGGCACACTGGGAAATTGTTTCTGGTGTCACGCTCAGGCAGCGGTTGTTATACGTCCAGCTGCTGGCCTGGGGGCTGTGGGCCTGGCCAGGGCGTCTGCTGCTCTCCGAGGGCATCGCAGAGACTCCCTGCCGTTGCTTGCTGGTGGTCTCTGAAGTGGGCTGTGTTTTTCACCGCCCCGAGACCATCTTAGTCGTGTGGGAAATGTCAGCATTCCTAAGGTTATTTTCATTTGCCGTAGAGAAGGTTCCAAGTCCTGGCGGCCTCAGGTGTGCTGCAGAGAGTTTGGAAGGCTTTGGGCCACAGAGTGCCAGGCCTTTCTTCCGCGTGCCTCTGAGTGGGTGCAAACCGCCAACCCTCTGGGAAGTAGTCGAGTGCCCCGTTTGTGCCCCAGGGACTTTGTCCTTGAGATTATTTTGACTTCTAGCTTCCGTGTGGGGCACAGCAGAGCTACCCTGGGAGGTTTCCAAAGCTGCCGAGAGCTCTGGTGGTGCAGCGTGTAGGGCGCACCTCTCTGGCTATTTGAGAGAAAGATGGACAGTCTCCTCCTGTGTGATTTACAGCCTCTGCCAACCACGGCAGGGTGAGCTTCCAGCCAGGTGTGACTTGCTGGCAATGAGTTTTGAGTTTGAAATCTTTCTAGAAGCTGACCGCCTGTTGGTTCTCCCGCGCAGCAACTGGTGGGTTCAAACCATTGACCTTTTGGTTAGTAACCAAAGGCCTGAGTCCCAGCGCCATCGGTGCGCCTCTTCTGAACTTAACCAAACCCAAACCGGATATCACCAAGTCGGTCCTGATCCGTAACGAAGCTCCTTCAGGTTTCTGAGGCTGTTGCGTGTTTATGGGGAGGAGACAGCAGGTGAAGTGGCTGCACTGGATTTGAACTAGCGACTTTTTGGTTAGCAACTTGAAACACTGCACACGGCGCTGACGTAGCGTGTACTTTTTCGCAAGGATCTTGAATCTATATGGGTTCATGGACTCGCGGCGCCCCCTGTGGGTGCAAGCGGGACTGCTCCGCGGGGTTCGCCCTGGCTGATTCAGAAGCTGATTGATTTGACAATTTTTTCTTCCCAGACACCCCTGAGTGGACTGTGGCCTCCCAACGTTTCTACTGGCCCCTGAGCACTTCCCTCAGTCCCTGTCGGTGCCACTCAGGGACTCCTGTGCAGAACGGCTTACAAATGATGTTTAAATGAACATACCTAGTTATGGTTCCATGGGCACCACAGGGTACATTCTGACTCATAGCAGTTCTATGACGCAGAGTACAAGGGTTCCAGGGCTGTGGTCTTTATGGAAGCAGATTCCCTATCTCTTTCTCCTTTGGCGCCAAAGGGTGGATTTGAACCGTGAACCACTTGGTTGACAGCTGAGCCCTTTTAAGCATCGAACCACTGATGCTCTTTCTAGTGAGATAAGAGCTCAGACATCAATGGATGTTACTATGCCAATAAAACTTTATTTATTTTTTTTTAAAAAAGAGCTCAGACATCTTCTGACTGATGGGAGAGGTGTGACTGGTCTACCAGGAGGAGGTGGACTCAGGATGAACACTAAGCGGGGAAATGGAGGCTGTGGTTGTGTTCTCACTGGGCCCCGTGGAGTGGAGCCGAGAGGAGGTGTGTGGTTAAGACGGGAGGGGACACAGGCGTCACTAGTGGCTGTTGGAGAAGAGGACATGAGGTGACCTTTGAAAGGTGACTTGACAACCTCGGGCAGCTGAAAGTGAAGGCAAGAGTGGAGCATGGAAAATGATTCCAGGCCTAGGAATAGCATGTGCAAAGTCCTCTACCCTTGAATGACCATATAGCGTAGCTTGAAAAGAAGACTAAAGTTCAGGGTGCAAGGGGCATTGTCAAGAGAAGGCAGGCTGCAGGGGAGGGTGGGGCTGGGGCGCGCAGAGCCTTGAATGCTGCTCTGAGAGGTTAGGATGCCGGAGAGTCATGGATGGTGCAGGCTCCGGGTGTGGGGCTGTGTAAGAATGGTAGGAGTTTGGGAGATGGATAACGAGGAGGCTGAAGCCAGAATTGGAATGGAAGCAGAAGGGATCTGAGTCAGACCAGCACTGTGGGGACGGGACAGAGATCTAGGGACAGATGACGAGGCTTGGGGATCAAGGCATATGGGGGTTGAGGACAAGGCTGTCTCTTGGGCAAGTGGTCTGTGTTCTGAGGAGATGGTGGGGACCCACTTGGATAGGGAAGTCAGGAGGAGGGACAGGCTTGGGAAATGTTGCCAAGCCCGGTGTGGGATGATATGAATGGGGGTCTGAGGGTGCAGGGACAGGGATCCAGGGTGTGGGAAGCCCCACTGGAGTTGGAAAGGCCTTTTTGTTGCGTGGTGCTATGGAGTCGACTACAGCTTATAGCGACCCTGTAACTGTACCATCCTTACAATCTCAGACACACTTGAGCCCAATTTACAGTCACTGTTTTAGTCCATCTTGTTGTGGGTCTTTCTTTCACTCACCCTCCACCTTTCCCAGCAAGATATCTTTATTTCCAAGGACTGACCCCCTCTTAACAATATACCCAGAGTATGTGTGACCGAGTTTCACCGTCTTTGCTTCTAAGGGACATCCTGGTTGCACTTTCTCCACGACAGACTTGTTGATTCTCCTGGCAGCTCAGACGACTCAACACTCTTTTCCAACCCTACAACTGAAAGGCATCAATTTTTCTTTCCTCGTCTTTATTCATTGTCCAACGTTCAGATGCATAGGGAACAATTGAAAATACCATGACTTGAATCAGGTGCACCTTAGTCTTTAAACGGATATCCTTGCTCTTTAGAGAAGTACCTACAATCCACAAATGATTGACCTGTGTATCCACTAATGGGAAAGTTAGTGATTTTAATTCATCCGGTGATGCTGTGGCAGAAAGATCTGGTGATCTGATGCTGTAGGTTAAAAACCTGGGGAACACAACTACATTCTGATACACAGGGGACAACTTACAGGCTGGGTTGATTTGTTGGTGTTGGTCTAAGTTTTAGCTGATATCTCAAACCATGGAAGTGGGTGAGATATCCCAGGGAAATCATGCAGATTCAAACTGATAGTCTTATGGCCATTTTGTTCTTTTCTTTCTT
>NW_006399986.1:3789715-3791471 GCF_000299155.1 Elephantulus edwardii | reverse complement strand
TTTTTTTTTTTGTATGGAAGTGGCTTCTGAAAAGATTTACAGCCTTGGAAACCCTATGGGGCAATTTCTAGTCTGCCCATTACAAGGAGTCAGAATGGACTTGATGACAGTAGGTGTGGTTTTGGTTGGTAAACAGGCGTGTTTGAAGTCATTGCAGCCTCCAGCACATCCGTGTGGATTAAAGCTTAATCTTTCTTCCTATGAAGTTACTGGGCTGGTCCCGGAAGCACTGAGTTTGAAATCATAGCTCCGTTCATTTGAGGGAGGCACAGAAGGAGAGAAAACCACAAAACAGCCTGCATGGAGCATCTAAAGGGGAGCAGGGCCACGGGGTGGAGTGTGCCTGGTCAAGAAGGCTGTCCTGAGTCTGAGTGGGCTGTCCATTGTCACCTTGTGACAGATGAGACCTCAGTGGAGACCATTGTGTTTGGGGGTGTGCAGGTAACTGAGGTGTAATCTTGAGCAGTCCAGAGTTTGAAGGGTCTGAGGGGGACAGGGGCTGAACCTGTGGAATCCTCTGTCTTTGTCCAGCAGGGCTTCCTGTGAGAGTGGCCTTGCTCTGTCCGCGCATCCAGTATGACAGCTGCTGACCACATGTTGCTACTGAATGCTTGGAATTCAGCCAGTAGCACCGAGGAATAGGGAAAAAATGTCCCCCCCAATTTTAAAGAACTGAGTTTTTTAAATTTAGTTTTATTTTATTATTATTGTGTGTGTGTGTGTGTGTGTGTGTGTGTGCGCTCGCGCGCCGTCAAATCGGATCTGACTGGTGCAGGAGGAGATTGTCCCTCCTTTCCTAGCAGAGCATCTGGTGGATTTGAACCTTGAGTCTCTGGGATTGCAGTGCAGCTTCTTGCCACTAGGCCACCAGAGCTCCCCTAAGAACTCAGTTTTTGTTTGTTGTTGTTATGTGCCGTGGAGTCACTTGCGACTCATAGCAACGCTATGTACAACAGCCCTAAACCCTGCTCTATCCTGTGCCAATCTTATTATCTCTGACACACCTACCCCCATTACCCAAGTCACTGAATCAATCCATCTCATCAAGGGTCTTCATTTATTGTTAATGAATTTGAACATAAACAGCCCCATGCAGCGACATCACTGGAGGGTGAATGGGAGGAGGGTTTGCACTGCTGCCCTTGACATTGGTGGAGGCACCAGGATCCACGAGGATGCATCCTTTCTCCACCCCACTCCACCCCCCAGTCAGGGTGTAGACTGGCCAGATGCCATGCTCACTATTGGGACGAGGGTCTTGGCTTTAGTTATTGGCAGATGAGAAGAGCTGCAAGCAGCCTGGGGGACCGTGCTTGGAGGGACAGGGGTGACTTTGGCCTTGGGGTGGGGGAAACAGGGAGAAGGGAAGGGGGGAAGAGAACAGGGGGTGGGTAGGAATATCATTGTCTGGCCCCGCCCACTGTGCGTGTGTGCGTGCGTGTCTGTGACATGCATTCTAGTGACCCTCCTGGCGCCGTGGGCTGCAGTGATGAGGGCATAGTCACTCGGGCGTTGTCTTGTGGTTCGAATCCTCTAGATGCTCCAGGGAAATGATGGGTAATTCCGTCCCAGTATGATTTACAGCATCAGAAGCCAGTAGAGGGTCCCTGTGAGCTGGAACTGGAGGGCGGAGAGTGAGTGTGGGTGGTTTTAACTCATCAAGCCCCACGAATGTAGAGCAGAACGGCCTCCAAGGATTTTCAAGGTTATGCCACCGCTGGGCGGTTTTGAACCACCAACTTTTTGGCTAACTTCT
>NW_006399986.1:3782450-3782884 GCF_000299155.1 Elephantulus edwardii | reverse complement strand
AGAGAGAGAGAGACAGAGACGGAGAGAGAGGGAGAGAGAGGAGGCAGTCTGTCTGCTAAGATGGACAGCCTCACAAACCCTCAGGCAGGTTTGCTCTGCCCTGCGGGGCCCCTGGGGCTGGGACAACTTAACAGCAGAGGGTCCAAGCTGGGGAGCCCATCTTCCAGCAGTCTTTCCGCCAGGCTCTGTTCTGGTCCATATTGTTTTTTGTGGCTTAATTTTCAATTGAAGCTCACCAGTCTTTCTGCCTCGCCTGAGTGGACACGCTTCATTGGAACTCCCCACCACAACCGACCCTAGCAGCGCGCATTTCAAATATGAGTGATGTGGCTTCCGGCCACGTGGAGACACACAGGCCACTGCCATACAACTGAGTGACAGATGGGTGTGGCATTTTCTTAATCTGTGCATTGGGCTGTGTTATCGTCTTTATT